>NC_054379.1:81119961-81427461 GCF_017654675.1 Xenopus laevis
TTTGCTAGGGATGGGCTGTACCTCAATGATGATGGTGCAGCTGTTTTGGGAGAGAAGATGGCTAGAGGGTTGGAGGAAATTTTAAACTAGGTGTGGGGGGGGGAGGGTTCAGTAAAAGATTCAGTGGAAGACAGGTTAGATGAGATAGTGGGCAAAGAAAGGGAAAATGGGGGAGGAGATTTGGCTGGGGATACTGTTAAGGATAGGGAGGACCACATGTCATATGTTCAATATGGTACCAGTATTAAATGTAGGTTTACAAATGCAAGAAGTCTGACTGGTAAAATGGGAGAGCTGGAGCTGCTGGTGTTGGAAGGAAAATATGATGTGATTGGTGTGGCCGAAACATGGCTGAATGAGTCGCATGACTGGGCAGTAAATATCAGTGGCTATACTTTGTTTCGGAGGGACAGAGGCAATAGAAAAGGAGGAGGGGTATGTCTATATGTTAGGCAGGATTTAAAAGCTCATATAAAGGAGGAGGTTATGTTAGAAAATGAGGGGGCAGAAGTCGTATGGGTGGAGTTCTTCACCAATTGTAAAGAATCCAGCAAATTAATTGTAGGAGTATGCTATAGACCCCCTAATGTAAATGAGGAGGAAGAGACAAAGCTCCTAATGCAAACAGAAAAGGCTGCTAGTTTAGGTAAAGTAATGATAATGGGGGATTTTAATTACCCAGATATTGACTGGAGCAACAGTACTGCCAGATCAGTTAATGGGAACACGTTTATAAACTTATTGCACGACAATTTTTTAGCACAGGTTGTTGAGGAGCCTACCAGAAAAAAATGCTATTCTTGATTTAGTGATCTCAAATGACCCAGAACTTATAGCAAATGTGCAAGTCATTGAACCCCTGGGTAATAGTGACCATAATGTTATATCTTTTAATGTCTGGTGCAAAAAACAAAAATATACTGGGGCAACAAAAACCATGAATTTTGGAAAAGCTAATTTTAGTGCCTTGAGGGCTGCCCTACAGAGCATTGATTGGGGCATTAGGTTTTCAGCTAAAAACACAGAACAGAAATGGTTGTCCTTTAAAATGATATTAAATCATTACTGTTCTCAATTTATTCCCTTAAGGACTAAACGCAGAAGCTCTAAGAATCAACCTGTGTGGCTTAATACAGAAGTAAAGAAGTTAATGGGAAAGAAGAGAAAGGCATTTAAAAACTACAAATCTGTAGGGACAGAAGCTGCATTTAATGAATATAAACACTGTAATAAATGTTGTAAATCAGCAATCTGGAAGGCTAAGAAAAGAAATGAAGAGTTAATTGCGGTGGAGGTGAAAACTAACCCTAAAAAGTTTTTGAAATATATTAATAGTAAAAAGATGCAGGTTGAGAGTGTTGCTCCATTAAATAATGGTACCAGTATGGTTGTAACAGATACAGATAAGGCAAATGTGTTAAATCAGTTATTTTCTTCAGTGTATACAATAGAGGAGTCTAGGTTCACAGGCTCACTTAATAACTGCACGAATGGTTCAGCTCAATCTAGTCAGTGGCTGACTCAGGATATGATTCAAAAAGCTTTAATACAAATTAATGTAAACAAGGCTCCAGGGCCTGATGGCATACACCCCCGTGTTCTAAGAGAGCTTAGTTCAGTTTTAGATCAGCCCTTATTTCTGATTTTCTCATATTCACTGTCATCTGGTATGGTGCCTATGGATTGGAGAAAAGCTGATGTTATTCCAATATTTAAAAAGGGATTACGATCTCAGCCTGGCAATTATAGGCCAGTAAACTTGACATCTGTGGTGGGCAAATTATTTGAAGGCTTGTTAAGGGATCACATTCAAAATTTTGTCCTAATGAATGGCATTATGAGCAACAATCAGCATGGCTTTATGAAGGATAGGTCATGTCAGACAAATCTGATTGCATTTTATGATGTGGTAAGTACGATTCTGGACAGTGGGGGGGCAGTAGATGTTATCTATTTGGATTTTGCCAAAGCGTTTGATACTGTGCCCCACAAACGACTGCTTTCAAACTAAGGTCTGTTGGGCTTAATGAAGTCGTTTGCACGTGGATAGGAAACTGGCTACAGGATCGGGTACAGAGGGTGGTTGTTAATGGGACATTCTCTACTTGGAGTAAGGTTCTTAGTGGGGTCCCCCAGGGCTCAGTATTGGGTCCACTTTTATTTAACTTGTTCATTAATGACTTAGGGGAGGGTGTTGTAAGTAATGTATCAGTGTTTGCAGATGACACAAAATTATCCAGCCCAATTAATTCCATTCAGAATGCAGCATCCTTGCAACACGATCTTGACAAACTGGCAATCTGGGCAGCTAAGTGGCAAATGAGATTCAATGTTGATAAATGTAAAGTCATGCACCTGGGATGTAAAAATATCCAAGCCACTTATACCCTTAATGGGACTGCACTAGGCAAATCCATTATGGAAAAGGACCTTGGAGTCCTTGTAGATGATAAACTTGGCTGTAGCAAGCAATGCCAGTCAGCAGCATCAAGGGCAAATAAGGTCTTGAGCTGTATTAAAAGGGGCATAGAGTCAAGGGAGGAGGGGGTCATTCTTCCACTGTATAGAGCACTTGTAAGGCCCCATCTAGAATATGCCGTACAGTTTTGGTCTCCATCACTCAAACAGGACACTATTGTATTAGAGAGGGTACAGAGAAGGGCAACTAAGCTGGTAAAAGGTATGGAAAATCTTAGCTATGAGGAAAGACTGGCCAAATTGGGGATGTTCACGTTGGAGAAGAGGCGCTTAAAGGAAAACTATACCCCCCAAACAATGTAGGTCTCTATAAAAAGATGTTGCATAAAACAGTGCATATGTAAAATCCTGCTTCATGTAAATAAGCCATTTTCATAATAATACACTTTTCTAGTAGTATGTGCCATTGGGTAATCATAAATAGAAAATTGCCATTTTAAAAAATAAGGGCCGCCCCCTGGGATCGTAGGATTCACTGTACTCACAACCATACCAACAAACCATACATGTTAGGTCACATGAGCCAATTAACAGACAGAGTTGTGTCTTTTGCTTCCACACTTCTTCCTGTTACAGTTAGAGTTGAAGTATTTCTGGTCAGGTGATCTCTGAGGCAGCACAGAGACCATCACAAAATGGTGGTTCAAGGCAAGAGATGTAAAAGGGCAATATTTACTTAAATATATATTCCAGTTTGGTAAGATTCTTTAATATGCCACTTAATATGATATGAACTATCTGTTGCTTAAGTGTTCATTTTGGGGGTATAGTTTTCCTTTAAGGGGTGATATGATGACTATGTATAAATATATAAGGGGATCAAATAATAATCTCTCTAATGCTTTATTTACCAGTAGGTCTTTCCAGCTGACACAAGGTCACCCATTCCGATTAGAAGAAAAGAGGTTCTGCCTAAATATTCGGAAGGGGTTTTTTACAGTGAGAGCTGTGAAGATGTGGAATTCTCTCCCTGAATCAGTTGTACAGGCTGATACATTAGATAGCTTTAAGAAGGGGTTGGATGGCTTGTTAGCAAGTAAGGGAATACAGGGTTATGGGAAATAGCTCATAGTCCAAGTTGATCCAGGGACTAGTCCGATTGCCATTTTGGAGTCAGGAAGGAATTTTTCCCCCTCTAAGGCAAATTGGAGAGGCTTCAGATGGGTTTTTTGCCTTCCTCTGGATCAACTGGCAGATAGGTAGTTAATAAAAAAAAAAAAAGGTTGAACTCGATGGACATGTGTCTTTTTTCAACCTTACTTACTATGTTACTTACTATGTTACTATGACATTAAATTGACTATTTTTATTTTACGTGTATTTTATCGCCTTCTTCAGTTCCTTAGCCAAACATGTCCATGAAAATTTCTATGCAGCTGACGGGTGGTCAGAGACAAGTATCTTGCTGTTGACATGTGCCCTGCTAATATTATTACTGAAAATAAGAATTGGAATACTGCTGGGTCAAGCAGTAGCAGGGTCTGTTCTCTCTTTAGTACTGCTTCTGGAGGCAAGTGGGATAAGTAGGCAGCAGTGGAACATCTGGAATGTTCATGCTAAAATAAGTGCACATATGTAGCAATAATATAGCATGTACCATAGTTTTCCAAGCGTTCGGGAATTTCCTGATCCGTGCCCACCATAATCTGCATGGCCTAACACTTGACCTGGCCTGTTGGTTCTTAAGAACCCCCAGTGAAGTCAGATAGAGAGATATATATATATATATATATATATATATATATATATATATATATATATATATATATATATATATATATATATATATACTGTATATATGTATATATATATACATATATATATATATATATATATATATATATGTGTGCAAGCAAGTATCCTAATGTTGACATTTTATAAGTTCGCTTATAGTCTTTACCTATATATATATATATATATATATGTGTGTGTGCAAGCAAGTATCCTAATGTTGACATTTTATAAGTTCGCTTATAGTCTTTACCTATGTTTGAAGCAGCTTGGTGACCTGAAACTGACCAAACTGTGGTTTTCAGGTCAACCGGCACGTACTAAGCCACCATAATAACAAATGAACAGGGTAATTTTTGGCAAGAGGCTAGATGAGCACGTCCACTCAGGTGGCACATCTGCAGGAACATCAATGATATATTTACATATATTTAAAGTAGGAATGAAATGCCATTTTAGCTTTTATTAACCATGATGACTTTGTGAACCGACAACATAATTAAGAATAACTTTTGGAAACCGTCTGACGTAATCTTGTACGCTTGATAACAAAGCTATTCAAATCTTAACAATACTATATCTTTAATAAACTAAAAGTAGTTCTAAAGGAGTGTTCTCTATCTTTTAAGTATTACACAGTAAAGTTAACAATAAAAAAAGAATACAGTGTTTTTTTAGCGTTAAATCTATAATGAAACAATAGCCTTATCACACCTCTGCATCCTCAACCAAGTTTTTGCTAATCCCATGCAGCCAAACACAAAAGCAGCATAGTCTGCGACAAGGTGTCATCATAATCAGCTCCCAGTATGTTCCTCCTTCCTGACAAAGTCCGCCCCTGGCATGACTTCAGATCTGCATTCCCCCGGAGGAGCCAATCATGCCGATTCCTCCCCACCATCAAAGTTGATGTCATAAAGATATGCCCTCTATCAGAAGCCTGCCATTTTTAATGATTTATGGGGATTTTAGTTTAAATGTGACATTCATTCCATTAGTATGTTTAACCCTCCCCCTCCACAGTTGCTTATAATGGGGATCAGAGAGGAAATATGACAATGTGAAAGAATGCTATAAACATGGCTATAATCTCAGGGTTTTACAGGCGTGAACAATACTGGGGGGAGATTACAGACATGAACAATACTGGGGGAGATTAGAGGTGTGAACAATACATGGTCCCCCCCCCTCTGACAAGGAACAGCACTGCTGAAATGATCCTCTACAATCAGTTTGAAAAGTTCTTTTCTGTTTCAACCAAACCAGAGGCACAAATGCAGCTCTTCAATAATCTGCCTGTCTGCAAACACAGAAATGTTGTACACAGATGTGAGGAAACTATAGGATGAGGGAAGGGAAATATAACTAAGCGAACATGGGCGGGCCTAAGTGAATGTAACTGAACTGAATGGACACTCCTACTTTCAGATTCTGAAAATGTTTGATCTGGATCGCAGTTAGAAATGAGTGATAAGAAAGTGTGTTTATAACACAAATTTGATGCAGTTGGGTATAGATCTTATTGTACTAATTAATGTTATATATCAGTGAGAAAAATGGTATGGTTTATAGTTCGTGACAGTTCTCCTTTAAGCCTGGCCAAACAAGCAAGTTCTCTGTAAGTACAGATGGAAAAACAGTTCCCAAATAGATTGTTCCAATTAAGTACTTACTTTACAAAGACATAACCTATGCTTCCATACTGTAATTAACATTTCCCGAATCAATGCACTTTTGACATTCCAAAATGACCAGAACAGAAAAAGAAAATACCACAAATATAATAAATTCCATTTCGTCCTTTCACAGTCTTAAATTTCTGACTAAACACATTTCTAAACAAAATAATAAGTTCATTTAGATATTTTGCATGCAATATGTATTTAGCAGTGTATTTTTTAACATTGCACTATAATTATATATTCAACAAAGTTAAAACAACAGTGAATAACATTTTGCTACAATCCAGCATGAAAACCATGTTTAGGGTAACTATGCTGGAGAAACACTATGATCATGGTCTTTAACCTCAACATACACACTGTTTGTATGTATGTATGTGGAGGTAACTCAGTGGTGGTGTTACTAAAATGAAGCAGACCACTTGATTGCAGAAGGGAAGACTGGTAAGCAGTGTAATCCCCTCAGATAATTTCCTCTTGCACCCACACATCCCAATTTATACAGATGTGGGAGCAAGGTGTTTGTGGGTTGTATCCTGTGGGGCAAGTTACCATAAGTCACTGCCATTGAACTTCTAATTATAGTTTTATTTTTATTTAAATAAACTTTTTGGCTAACAATATCCTGGAAAAATTACTTCATCATTTGTTGTATAGATATGTTTTGCTTTATTTGACACTAAAGTGAAAGTAACAGTGATACATGTTACTATAATTTTAAATAACTACCTGGGGGCTAATTCCACCACTAAGCCTCTCTGCAAGCCAAAGTTTGGAGGGCAGGACAATGTTTTAATAAGCTTGGGCATTGAATACATTTGTCATAAGAATATTGGAAGTTTGTCCTGCCCTCCAAGTACATTGTCAACTATAGCAACACCATGAACAGGAGGCATGTCTACTGTACATGGGAGAATATCATTCAATGCAAGATTTTATAAACAGTAATAAAAACTAATTTGTTTGAAAGTATTCCATAAAAATTACAAGCTGTCCCTACAGGACACCCATAAATATTGAGAACACTGAACTGCCAATATATAACTGCCTTCATACATAAGAGAACCCAATCAAATCATGGAGCTAGTTTGCAATACAGCCTAACCCAAGGAGTATTTATGGGTCCAGATATCTATTTAATCATTTCATAATTATATACCAGTATCAAACATAAGTTAGGCCTCAAGGCCATATCACATCTACTTGGCCACTATTTTAGCTTCTGTAGCAATTATCTGCAGCTCTGTAAACATCAATTGGCACTAGTTATACATTACCAATGTATTTGTATCATGTTGAGAAGACTTTTTAATTTGCCATAAAATCCTTAGTATTATTATCTGAAAGGAGGGCCAAGACTTAATTGTGTGTGCTAATAATAATAGAATAGAAGCTACCACCTTCCAGCAAGAATTATTGGTTTGTCATGGTAACCATCACCCAAGATGGCTTTTCAATACTCCATATAAAGAGTTTAACAGCACAGTGGTAAGCAGACAGTAACCCCAATATTAAAGGTACATCAGAAGAATTCAGAAGGAATGCAGTATCCTCAAGGAACATAAGGTATGAATGGTGCCGGGTGATAGTGTAATGGCTAATTCTGTTAATGCTTTTAAGAGTGGCTTGGATGATTACTTGGACAGACATAATATCAAAGGCTATTGTGATACTAAACTCTATAGTTAGTATAGATATTGGTATATATAATTTATGTGAAGGTATGGAGGGGTGTGTGTATGGATGCTGGGTTTTTATTTGAAGGGGTTGAACTAGATTAACTATGTAACTATGTAGTAGTAGTAGTAGTAGTAGCAGACCCCTCTACATAAACAAAGTAAAATCAAAAGTTTAAACAAGGGCTCAAGATTATTTGTTACCTAGTTTAATACCTTTAGATTTCTTGTGAGTAGGGCTCTCTGATCCCATTTTATTATTCTATAACCCTCGTCTTTTAAATTATTTTAAGACTCAGGTTTGTTATAAGTGAATGAAAAGAGTTGTATAATTGTTGCTGCTATTTAAATAAATTATGACAAATTTATATTGATATATATTTTATATCAATAAATACATTTACACAATCAGCTAATTAAATGGTGTTTAATCTAGGAGGATTACCTCAGACAGTTAAGAATTATGTAGCAACCAGTAAGACTGAAAGACAGGTCCAACAAGAAGCCAGTGAATGTCGGGCCATTCTAGCAGATGCCAAAGAAATCAATGCACAACTTGTCAAGATTTGGTGGATGCTAACAATCATGTAAGTGTGCACATGATGGGCAAACATATACATTTTTTATATTTACTATTGACTATACCACAAAGTTATTAATGTATTTACTGTAAATGCTTATGTGCCTTAGACTTAATAGTACAGGGCATTCTAAGATAAAAGAGAATTTAAGAGAACATGGGCAAAGTAAAGGAGATCAATCATATGGTCTAGTTACACATGCTTTGGCTGAACTAAATCTGAACCCAAAAAATACTAAAGATTTGGTGCACGTGGTGATTTGTATGTGAGCTTTTACTTGCATCAGCGATTTCCATCCATGACCAGGATTCTGTTTTGTATGTGGATTAATCAGGAGAAAAGGATTCAGATGAACTTTGATTTGTATGTGCATCCCTACATTTTACAACCATCCACAAGCTAAGCTTGGTAGGTCTCAAGCGGTAATGTCTAGATAAGGTAGTCCAAAAATACCTAAGATATTAATTTAGTTTATGAGTTATAACTGAAAGAAGCCAATAGAATTTATATATTTTTTAATCATTTCAGCAAGGGGTACTTAGTAAACAAATGGATTTTGTGATTTTTTTCTGTTTGGATTCCATATGATATAAAGGTTGGTGTAAAGAGATCATGGTATTATAGTATATAAGTAATATTTCTAAGTTACTTTTTGAACTTTGAAATCGTTGCAAATGTAATGTTCTGGAAGGAAAGGGTCTTGTGCAACAGAATTATTGCACATTTAAACTATAAACTAACTTGATTTGATACAATAAGCTTTTTTTCAAGTTTTAAATTTCCTTTAGTTTCGTGTTCCTTGCAGAGTACAAACCTCAGTATTTTGTTTGCACAACTCCCATTATGGTACATTTTTCTGTTGTTGTTCATTTGTCATTTACGCTATGTCAGCCATCAAGTTTTTAGTGGCATTATATGGAACATATTATTAGATGTTTTCTGTCTTTGTTTAACTAATTTATCTTTCTTGCTTATAATGTTCCATGACCCCCCATCCAGAACACATATTTAGCAAATTCACAACATAATGTTTTTATGGAGTATGCAAGCATTCCACTCCCTTTTTGTTACATATACAGTAGTTATTGAAAACTTGCCAGAAAGAAGAACCATGAAAAATGACTACTTACTGAAAGTTACTGAGTGAGACTTAGGGAACATCTGTACCACTGTGAGGACTTTCAGTTAAGCCCTATTTATAGGCAAATATATTTATTGTTTATGCTGGTGCAATATTGTTTTTTATACATATAAAATATAACACACAACACTATGTGGCTGTGCACTCTCTTTTATGAAGAACAGACCAAATTTACTTGTTTTATTGTGTAGTAAGTAGGAAGTTAGACAATGAAGTTGCTAACGCCTTGGATATAGTACTATGAGGAAAGTTTAGCTAACATTTTAGAAAAGTTGCTTAAGTGGAGATATGATCAATAAATATATAAAAGAGGACCATACACTAAATATCAGATACATATTAGATTAGAAGAAGGAAAGTTTGCATCATAAGTGTGAAAGGGCTCTTTTAAAGCTGTGAAGTTGCAGAATAATCTCTACCTGAAGTGGTTGTACTGGCAGATTCATTAGAACAGGAGAATGCCTTTTTAGCAAGAAACTACATTGAAATGAAAACTGTAAAAGCGACATGTAAGATTGTCCTTTGGAGTAAGGAAGAAATTTTCCCCCCATCTGAAGCAAAGAGGAAACGGTTAATATGGGGTTTCCTCATCTTCCTCTGTATTATCTGCAAGGCAGATTTCATTAGGACAAAACATTGAAATTGAAGGACACATATTTTTTCAACCTATTGTGGTACTTAAATGGAGTTTATAGATATATATATCCGGAGGAGAAACACATGAGATTTACTCAGTTTCATGTTCCAAAAACACAGTCATGGTGCCCTGTACAAGAATCTATATAGAAGTTTCTATGAATTGAAGTTTTAATCCATGGGCATACATTTATCTAAAATTGCAATTGTGACCATAATTTTGCCCATTTTTATAAACATTTGTGAATGGGTACTTACAAATCTCATTATTCCATGAAAATCAAAACAACTGATTTTCTTCCTGCTTGATTGCTTTTTAAATAAATTGTGCAGAATTGTTATGGCCTTGATTTTGCTGCAATTGACAGCAAAATCGTGGTTGAGATGGTGGCCATTGATTGGCCCCTTAATATAGCCTTAAAAGAAGTTTGCTTACTTCTGATGCTTTTGTATGGTCGCCAGTGTCCGTATTTTTTACTGGTGTTGAACGCTGAGAAACTGCTCCTTCATCCTCCTTATCTGTCCCAGAGTCATCTTCGGAGCTACTAGATACTGCTTCTTCACCATGGGGTGGTGGTGCACTTGCAGCAGTCTTTCTTTGTAAAAGAGTTTCCTCTTTGTTTGACTTATTTCTACAAAAATAAGAATTGTGTTTTCATTAGGAATAGTAAAAAACAAAATGTAGCCACAATTCATATACAATTACAAAGGTTTGCTCATTTTAAGTAAAATGCCTAAATATTGTTTTATTGTATAATATCAGAAACAGTAAATTTGTTACCTACAGCTAAAAAATACATTTCCTTGCATCCTTCAATAAAAAGCAAATTGGGCTGACAGGTTACATGCTGCATCTGGGTTGTAAGATCATGGCGTTAATAAATATCTTACTAAACATATTGAGTCAAGTGTAGGTTTACAAAATCCAAAATTCTGATAATATGCCTCTCGTAAAAAAAAAAATTAGGTGTCATTGCATATCCACAAGCACTTCATTTAATGACCACTTCAATGAATGAAGCTGGATAATTCAATACCACACACCACAATTTCACTGCGGTAGCTCAGACCAAAAAAAAAAAAAAAAAAACTTAAAATTATCTTTTACAATAAAGTTGCATATTAAAAAATTAGCAACATTCCCGAATTCTGATTTTTTATTCCCCTCTAAAAAATGAGACGTCCTCACATAGCCTCAAACATACAATAAATGACCCTTTAAAAATGGATTGTTATAATGTATCCTTTTTCTGTGATCTGCAAATGATCATAATGTAGACTGAGAAGCAATCTCTTGCTCTAGGGCGAACATGTTCTCTATTACTTAACTTTCTGCAAACTAACCCTATAAAAACATTTCTCAGTTTACATCTTTACTAAAATCACATTTTTGAAGCTCACCTAGTAGTGAAAGATAGACAGAGCTAACCCTTAAGATAAAGGATGTTGTGAAAAGCAATCAAAACACTAGGTCCTAATGCACTTTTGCACATATACAAGAAAATGTCAAAGTCTGCATTGTCTACATTGTGTTAAACGAGTCGAGCTGATGCACGTACTGAGCCCACAACGAAGTGTGATAATAACCACTAACAATGTCACATGATATTTCGAGGTATTAAAAATGTGTGTTATTATTATTATCAGAAGTGTCTTCTGATATCAAAATATTCATTTTACAATGTTATTCATTACTCTCCGTGCTATTATAAAAGGCATCCTGCAAACTACAGAGAAATTATGTTCAGTGCACTTTTTGGTATGATTATAACATAAGTATTGGTTAAACTGACACTTGAAATCCACTTATAACTGATATAATGTAAATTCCTCTTGACACTGAATGTAATTACATTATTCAGAACTGAGACAGACTATTCAAACATATTAAAAGTGATTATATTGAAACATGTAAGAGCAAGAGATTACTAGAATGCCTTAGTAAATATGCAGGATACATTGACCATAATGTCTAAATTCATTAACATGTATCATCTTGGCTTTCTAAAACTAAAAACAGCCAATAATGTTTAATACAATAGTCACTAATTATGGAGTATGAAGTAACGTTATTACAGTTATAAGCCAAAAGAGGTGCAACACAATAAAGAAATATTAGATTTAAGATTGCTGTACTTTAATATTTGGAGGGATTGCTCTTCCATACTTGGGAAGCCTAATGGACAATCTGTGAAGGTTAATTAACATGCTTAGCGTTGGGCTTGTTTCTCCAGTGTATCCAGTTTATCTGCACCCAGATTTTATAGACATTTTTATTCTTCAGGTTTGGTGGCTACCTTACTGTTGAGAGGAAGTCATCTTCTGCTTCAATATGTTGTATTGTAATCCAAAATACTATAAAATCCTCATTATTCAAAGAGGATTATTAATAAGCTCATACTCACTAATTAGTATGCTGTTCAATACTTGTTACCTTAATTTTGATTTTTTAACTTTTTAATTGTTGTCACCTAGATTTAATTACCTATAAACTCATGCAGACTTAAACTTGCAGTTAGGTTTTGGTTAATTGAAAAGTAAAGACATTATCATTGCGTGGGTATCAAAATATTAGGCTCCACCCAGTGTTTACAATAACTTACTTGAACTCTAGTGCTAGAGCTAATGTTCTATGAGAACTGCACCAGCCTGGAGTATTACTGTATATACAACATCACATTATTATTCTTCTTCATGTATCCTCTTAACAACTTGGTCCAAGTCCGCATGTGCAGTAGAGTGAAAAGTCCAACTTAGAAGCATAAAGCTCTACTGCATATGTAAAACCCAGCCCACGAGCCACAGAGAGGATTGAAGAAGAGGAATAAAACTGTGAATTATAACAATAGTTCCCAGGTAAGGCTATTTCTTCTTAGGGCGTTCAAGCAGTTGATACCAATGTCTATGTACTATCGAGTAGTAAACCATTAAAGAAAATTATCAAACAGCATAAGGCAGTAATATTAAACTGCAATGTGGGTTTATTTAAAGCAGTGGTTACACTAAGTGTTTCGGGCTGAGCCTTTATCACACTTGATACTTTAAAATTACTACCTTATGCTGTTTGATAATTTTCTTTAATGAAAAAAACTGCGACATGACACCCCCTCTGATTATACATCCCCATCTCCTTTAAACAGGAATATATGGTCTCCTGGGATGTATTGAGGCTCCAGTATGGGCATTCATGTTTGTAGTGTTGTAGATGTTTATCCTGTAGATCTTATTAAAAGTTAATTGTAAATTAATATTTTTTTCTTTTAAAATGTACTAAAGAATTTTTTCATTGATATAATTCTAATAATGCAAAGTGCATTGTACAGAAAAATGACATTACAAGTCAAAGCAATTTCGTTTTTGTCTTGATCAGTTCCCCAGAACACTGGAAACGGCTAACTTGTTTTTATACAAATTGTTCGAAGCCTTCCGAGTATTACTCTACATATATTCATAATTAAGGAGGCAGAACAATTTCTAGGGCCTGAAATTCCAAGTACTCTGATCAGTTTTCTATGGAATAATTAAGTTCTATATGATTACATGAAGAAATGTATCTATGACCATGGACTATACATGTCACTCCTGAAAAAAAAGAATGCCTAAAAAGGTTTTTAGCAAATCTGACAAGACAAATTTACCTTGTAGCTAACTTTTGTTTCATCTTAATGCATTTTAGATATAAATATATTTTTTTGGGATTATAAATATATTAAGCATTCTGTTGCCATCTCTAAATATTTTACTGAAATTACTGAAAATAGCTTACTTCTGCTCTTGTTATGAAATTGCTGAAATGCAAGCCTATTTTTGCTGTTACTTTGTTGAAGCTTGTACTATTGTATTACAATCACTGTCTCTCATGCTTTTTATAATTTTAATGTACCATGATATAAGTTACAAGACGGAGCCCCTGAGCTCAGCTACTCTGCAAATTTAGGTCAGTGTGGCTGAACACTATGTGGGGTGGAAGCAGGGACAGGGGCCAGTGGAGAAGGCAATGAGGGCTTTTAGCTGAAAGGCTTTAGTTCTCCTTTAAAACAGGAATTTGTCTTCATTTTATTCCACAGAAAAACATGGACAGGAACCTTTTCTTCACAAGGCAACACAGAAATATAACACAAGTCTTTTTCATCTGAAGTCACAGTCTTCCTGGCTGCCCCTGGGCCTTCTCACAGACAGGCCACAAAGCCAGATTCCAAGTTGTCTTCCATAAATGCCATTGTGCTTCTGCATTTTCAGAAAAGCCTCAATGCTCAATATTTACAACATCTTATCTTCCACATAAGACCAAAAGACATCATAAATCAAAACATGTATAACAGTGGTCATCTGAACAGTTTGAATCTCAAGGTGGAATGTAGAGACATACAAGCAACATCCAAAGCAAATTATTTGAGCAAAATTATCTCTAACATGTCTGCATATGGTACTCTGAAATACACCTGTAGGGATGTGAAAATCTTAGACATCCTTACACATTACAGACAGGCACATCCCTAGTAATATGGACACTTCAGTGGGTCCTTATGGGGAACTTGTGCTTATGTAACCCCTGCAGTTCACACAAGGTACACCAGATGTCACTGTGCCAGAGTATAAAAGGTTTAGGAACCATGTGCTCTGGGTCCATTGCTTTACCAAGCAGGCTGGAAGGGAATGGGTAGTGTCGACCGTAGGTGCCTTGGCCCTAGTAATTAGACAGCTATACTCGTTTATAGATCACTCTAGGAGTGATAGAGAGGTTATTTAGTTGAGCAGCTCACGGCTCCGCGAGGAGATTAGAGGGATTAAGATCCCAGGGTATTAATGACCCAGAGTAAGGAACCAAGTGTTGAGATAGGGATGTCAGGAGTTCCCCTAGTCTGCCACTGGAAGATATCCTGAAAACTGGGCAATACCCATCACATGCTGTCAACTTACTCTCTGCTGTATATTCCCTAGTCTGTGGCAATTCAGCCTAAACGTGCTGTGAGTATATGCTTCCTTTATGCTGCTGTGTATGTTCTATACTCCATTGTGGATCAATGTGCTGAATGATCTATGTGCTATTGTTCAATAAACACAGTTCTTGGTTCAAACGTTAAAGAACTACTGGCGCCAATCGTTGTGCTATCGCATTCAGTTACAGTTACACTACACCCTTGCCTCCACCGCGTTGCGAGGGCTTACCCCTGAGAAATAGAGCTCATCTGTGGTCTCAGCCCACAATGGAAAGTAGCTAAAACTGCCCTAGCACAAGTCAGTTTATTATAGCACTACACACCAATGGCTAAAAGGCACACTGTAGACATTACCTTTAACTTGTTTTTCCATGCAATAAAATTACCCTTTAATGTAATTGATTGTCTAGCTATTTATTCCTGTAGTCTAAAATAATAGTTGCCTGCTTTGGATTTTGTTTTTGGCCTAATCCAAGAGATCATGAATTCATACTGGTTTAACAATACTTTAACTTTCCCTTCCTCAGTCAAAACTTTCACTGTCAGACTAAACCAATAGGCAACAATCAATTTAATATTTCACATTTGACTTTATTATATCTATGTTTAATGAGAGAGAATTGACAACACTGTAAAAGTCTTAACAGACTATCGGTTCTGTGAACTCATGTATACTTCCTCCCACTCCTTACTTCTTGTTAAACATCTACTTTCTTCTCTTGTTATGGGCATATTTCATGCATTCTGCAGAATTTCTGTAGAACACTGATTACAATATTGATTGGTCCTGTGGGCCATCTTTTGTTTTGACCAAATTATGCACATTCCTATTACTGGGTTAGATCATAATATCTTGGTGTAGAGCTCACCCTACCTAGACCACATATATAGAAAAGAACTGGGCAGACAGAAGTGGGGTGCACTTAATGATATAATTTTTGGCACCCACATAATTTCCCTCCCAACACTTCACTGTAGACCTGTGCTCTGTGCCGTTCTTACTGCCTTCTGCTTTGGCACGGTGCTCACACCAGTGACCTCTGTCCTATTTGCCTGCTGCATTTAAACAGACAATATCCCAGAGCAGTCAGTGATTGGTGTTTTTTTCAGCCAGCTGCAGATAGAATAATGAAAGCAGACAGATTTATTGGTTGCCACAGGTTACTGGCCAGGTAATTAAAATATTAACTTAACCTACAAAAAAAGAACATTTCCATTCACCTTATTTACCTCAATGCTTGCCTAAGTGAATGGTGTTCTACATATTGGGGACAACTTCCTGGGATTTTTTTATACAAAGAGTTTGTACAGAGTCTTATACTAGCATGCATATACCAATGTATTAAGCATATTTCTGCTGAAAAATCTGATGATATTTTTTTTTTTAAAAAAAAACTACTTAAGGAACAGTTTAAAAGGAAAGGTATGGCTGTTAGCAGTACTTTACTGAGCCAGCTGACAAGTATTAATGGTAATTTTTTACCATTACTGTAAGAACACATTAACCTAGTATAAAAGCATCAAAGACAGTTGCAGCCCTTCTTTAAACTGAGTGTTTTAAGAAATGAAAGTTTGTAGGTACACATGAGGACAATCTGTACATTGTTTTTAAAGAGTCCTGAAATGCCACTTGTTTACATTGTTTGACTTGCAAATTTAGTGTTATATTTAACCCTTTGCCTGCCAAGCACGTACGGCGTACGTGCTGGCAGGCAAATGCTCAGGCTGCCAAGAACGTACATTGTACGTTCTTTAGCAGCTGAGCGCTCTCTCTGCTTCGGCGGCTTTTGCCGCCTCCGCAGAGAGTGGGGAGAGAAGACAGCCCCCTAGGCAACGAGGCTGGGGGGCTGTCAAGTCGGATCTGCGACTCGATTGTCGCAGATCCGACTTCAAAGTAGCAGACGCATCGCATGGAGCGTCTGCTACTACACTCACCTTCTTCCTGCCTGCAGAGCCGCCCACGCACTTCCTGCTGCGCAGCAACTCTGCAGACACGCTGCCAGGACTCCTCCAAAGAAGACAGCGATTCTCCTGCTCCAAAAACGGTAAGTGCACGTTTTTTTACACACTTACCTGCACCTACACATACTTACAGTACATTTATGCATTTTAGTAAAGATTGGAATTTTTTTAAATTTTTTTTTTTAATTTTAGCACACTTGGTCCCTTTTGTACAGTTATTTACACTTATTTACACTTATTTACATGTATTTGCACACTCAGATAACTTTTATTAGTGCACAAATATGTATACACAAACAGGTGTTTTTTTTTTTTTTTACGAATTCATTATACTGTTATCTTTTGTTTTTTTTGCCTAAAAACGTGTTATTTTGGCAGCGTGACTATTGGATAATCGATTTCGGCCACTAATTACGCTGTCAGAACAATTATTTTGTTATTTCATTGATTTACGCTATTTTTGTGGTTTTATTGCAATTTTATCCCTGCATTATTGTTCCCTATGTATCTTTAGTATCGTTTTGCTGTTTGGTGCTTTGGTATAGAAAGATAGATTTTACTTAGTTTGATCCGCCAAAATATGTGCTTTCCAAAAATATATGGGTTTCTGGGGGTCTTTTTACAGTTTGGGGGTCTTACGGCACATAACGTACAGTTAGGGTTCTCTTTTCTGCAGCTTAGTTGGCTAGCGTGAAAATTCATAGTTACGTTTTTCATTTGGGGTCCATACACAACACATACTTTGGTAAATCTATACATATTGGGCATCAAACTATTTATTAGACCTCTGACGTCCATATTTAGAGAGATTTTTCTTTGTACGTAAAACATTGTGTCCGATAAATGCGGCAAACTGCAACATTTTTAGGCGATTTTCAGAAATGTTGTAAAAACCTATATGTTTAGAAAAGCTTTGCAGTTTGGTAGTTTCGTGTAGAAAGACGTCGTTATCTTTGTTGGAATCGGCAGAATGTGTACTTTCCAAAAATGTATGGTTTTGGGGGGTCATTGCTGTTAGGAGGGTCTTGAGGCAAATAATATGAAGTCAAGGGTCTATGTTCACAGAAGGCGAATGGGCAGCGGAGAAAACTCATATTCACTATTTTTATTTGGGGTCCGCACATGCCAGCTGCCTTGGTATATCTATGCATATTGGGCATCAAACTGTTCAGTAGACCCTTGGCATCAATATTTATGGTGTTTTACAATTGTATGTAAGAAATTGGGTGAGATAAATGCGGCCAATTGCAATATTTTTAGGCGATTTTCAGAAATGTAAAAACAGTTGCTTTTATCGCCAAATTTAGGAAAGGCTTGCGACTTGGTACTTTGGAGTACAAAGACATGCATACCCACTTTTTTCTACCTTTGCCCCCCCCAAAACAATGTAAATGTGTTGATTTTGCAGTACCTGAAATGACAGACCATATGGGGGTCTTTGTTTTGGGGCCCCTATACGCCACGTGCTTGGGTACACCTATACATATTGGGCATCAAACTGTTCAGAGGACCCCAGGCTTTCATATTTGGGGTGATTTGTCTTGATACCTAAAAGTATGTGGGTAATACAATGCTGCAGGGTCGAAATTTTGAAGTCATTTTTGGAAATGTCCCCAAAATCACCAAATTTAGGAATGGTTTGCGGCTTGGTACTTTGGAGTACAAAGACATGCATACCCAATTTAGATCCGTGGGAATGTGTACTTTCCGAAAATATATGGTTTTCTGGGGTGAACTTACTTTTTTCTACATTTTCCCCCCTCAAAACAATGTAAATGTGTTGATTTTGCAGTACCTGAAATGACAGACCATATGGGGGTCTTCGTTTTGGGGCCCCTATACGCCACGTGCTTGGGTACACCTATACATATTGGGCATCAAACTGTTCAGAGGACCCCAGGCTTTCATATTTGGGGTGATTTGTCTTGATACCTAAAAGTATGTGGGTAATACGATGCTGCAGGGTCGAAATTTTGAAGTCATTTTTGGAAATGTCCCCAAAATCACCAAATTTAGGAATGGTTTGCGGCTTGGTACTTTGGAGTACAAAGACATGCATACCCAATTTAGATCCGTGGGAATGTGTACTTTCCGAAAATATATGGTTTTCTGGGGTGAACTTACTTTTTTCTACATTTGCCCCCCTCAAAACAATGTAAATGTGTTGATTTTGCAGTACCTGAAATGACAGACCATATGGGGGTCTTCGTTTTGGGGCCCCTATACGCCACGTGCTTGGGTACACCTATACATATTGGGCATCAAACTGTTCAGAGGACCCCAGGCTTTCATATTTGGGGTGATTTGTCTTGATACCTAAAAGTATGTGGGTAATACGATGCTGCAGGGTCGAAATTTTGAAGTCATTTTTGGAAATGTCCCCAAAATCACCAAATTTAGGAATGGTTTGCGGCTTGGTACTTTGTAGTAGAAAGACATGCATACCCAATTTAGATTCGTGGGAATGTGTACTTTCCGAAAATATATGGTTTTCTGGGGTGAACTTACTTTTTGCTACCTTTGCCCCCCCCAAAACGATGTAAATGTGTTGATTTTGCAGTACCTGAAATGACAGAACATACAAGGGGGGGTCTTCCTTTTAGGGCCCCTATATGCCACGTGCTTGGGTACACCTATACATATTGGGCATCAAACTGTTCAGAGGACCCTAGGCTTTCATATTTGGGATGATTTCTCTTGATACCTAAAAGTATGTGGGTAATACGATGCTGCAGAGTAGATATTTTGAGGTGATTTTTGGAAATGTCACCTAAATCACCAAATTTAGGAATGATTTGCGGCTTGGTACTTTGGCGTAGAAAGACATGCATACCCAATTTGGATTCGTTGGAATGTGTACTTTCCGAAAATATATGGTTTTCTGGGGTGAACTTACTGTTTTCTACTTTTGCCCCCCCCAAATCGATGTAAATGTGTTGATTTTGCAGTACCTGAAATGACAGACTATATGGGGGTCTTCATTTTAGGGCCCCTATATGCCACATGCTTGGGTACACCTATACATATTGGGCATCAAACTGTTCAGAGGACCCTAGGCTTTCATATTTGGGGTGATTTGTCTTGATACCTAAAAGTATGTGTGTAATACGATGCTGCAGGGTAGATATTTTGAGGTGATTTTTGGAAATGTCACCTAAATCACCAAATTTAGGAATGATTTGCGGCTTGGTACTTTGGCGTAGAAAGACATGCATACCCAATTTGGATTCGTTGGAATGTGTACTTTCCGAAAATATATGGTTTTCTGGGGTGAACTTACTGTTTTCTACTTTTGCCCCCCCCAAATCGATGTAAATGTGTTGATTTTGCAGTACCTGAAATGACAGACTATATGGGGGTCTTCATTTTAGGGCCCCTATATGCCACATGCTTGGGTGCACCTATACATATTGGGCATCAAACTGTTCAGAGGACCCTAGGCTTTCATATTTGGGGTGATTTGTCTTGATACCTAAAAGTATGTGTGTAATAAGATGCTGCAGGGTAGATATTTTGAGGTGATTTTTGGAAATGTCACCTAAATCACCAAATTTAGGAATGATTTGCGGCTTGGTACTTTGGCGTAGAAAGACATGCATACCCAATTTGGATTCGTTGGAATGTGTACTTTCCGAAAATATATGGTTTTCTGGGGTGAACTTACTGTTTTCTACTTTTGCCCCCCCCAAATCGATGTAAATGTGTTGATTTTGCAGTACCTGAAATGACAGACTATATGGGGGTCTTCCTTTTGGGGCCCCTGTATGCCACGTGCTTGGGTACACCTATACATATCGGGCATCAAACTGTTCAGAGGACCCTAGGCTTTCATATTTGGGGTGATTTGTCTTGATACCTAAAAGTATGTGGGTAATACGATGCTGCAGGGTAGATATTTTGAGGTGATTTTTGGAAATGTCACCTAAAGCACCAAATTTAGGAATGGTTTGCGGCTTGGTACTTTGGCGTAGAAAGACATGCATACCCAATTTGGATTCGTTGGAATGTGTACTTTCCGAAAATATATGGTTTTCTGGGGTGAACTTACTGTTTTCTACTTTTGCCCCCCCCCTAACGATGTAAATGTGTTGATTTTGCAGTACCTGAAATGACAGACTATATGGGGGTCTTCCTTTTGGGGCCCCTGTATGCCACGTGCTTGGGTACACCTATACATATTGGGCATCAAACTGTTCAGAGGACCCTAGGCTTTCATATTTGGGGTGATTTCTCTTGATACCTAAAAGTATGTGGGTAATACGATGCTGCAGGGTAGATATTTTGAGGTGATTTTTGGAAATGTCACCAAAATCACCAAATTTAGGAATGATTTGCGGCTTGGTACTTTGGCGTAGAAAGACATGCATACCCAATTTGAATTCGTGGGAATGTGTACTTTCCGAAAATATATGGTTTTCTGGGGTGAACTTACTGTTTTCTACTTTTGCCCCCCCAAAACAATGTAAATGTGTTGATTTTGCAGTACCTGAAATGTCAGACTATATGGGGGTCTTCCTTTTAGGGCCCCTATATGCCACATGCTTGGGTACACCTATACATATTGGGCATCAAACTGTTCAGAGGACCCCAGGCTTTCATATTTGGGGTGATTTGTCTTGATACCTAAAAGTATGTGGGTAATACGATGCTGCAGGGTCGAAATTTTGAAGTCATTTTTGGAAATGTCCCCAAAATCACCAAATTTAGGAATGGTTTGCGGCTTGGTACTTTGGAGTACAAAGACATGCATACCCAATTTAGATCCGTGGGAATGTGTACTTTCCGAAAATATATGGTTTTCTGGGGTGAACTTACTTTTTTCTACATTTGCCCCCCTCAAAACAATGTAAATGTGTTGATTTTGCAGTACCTGAAATGACAGACCATATGGGGGTCTTCGTTTTGGGGCCCCTATACGCCACGTGCTTGGGTACACCTATACATATTGGGCATCAAACTGTTCAGAGGACCCCAGGCTTTCATATTTGGGGTGATTTGTCTTGATACCTAAAAGTATGTGGGTAATACGATGCTGCAGGGTCGAAATTTTGAAGTCATTTTTGGAAATGTCCCCAAAATCACCAAATTTAGGAATGATTTGCGGCTTGGTACTTTGGCGTAGAAAGACATGCATACCCAATTTAGATTCAGGGGAATGTGTACTTTCCGAAAATATATGGTTTTCTGGGGTGAACGTACTGTTTTCTACCTTTGCCGCCCCCCAAAACGATGTAAATGTGTTGATTTTGCAGTATCTGAAATTACAGAACAAACGGGGGGTCTTCCTTTTGGGGCCTCCTATGCCACGTGCTTGGGTACATCTATTCATATTGGGCATCAAACTGTTCAGTGGACCCAGGATTTTATATTTGGGGTGTTTTACATTGATACCTAATGATGTGTGGGAGATATGTTGCTGTAGAGTGGAAGCTTTGAGGTCATTTTTCAAAAAATTCACCAATTTCTATAAAACACTATAACTTTAGGAAACAATTGCAACTTGGTGGTTTGGAGTACAAAGATATTTCTACCCATTTTTGATTCACCAGAATCTGTTCTTTCTAGTAATGGGTAGTTTTCTTGGGTAAACCTACTGTTAGTGGAATGTTTGGCCTTGAAATCAAAAGTATGCCGTTTGGGGAGTGTTGCTTTGGAAATTTGGTTGTGTACTGCTTGTAGATTTTGAGCTATACAAGTGAGAAATCTCCATAAAACTATATATATTTGGTATTGTCGCGTTCAGGAGACATAGACCTTTCTAAATCAGCTGTGTTCTCGTACGTAAAATGAATGATGTTTCTGATATATGTGATTGTTCTTCGTGCAACATGATTTTTTTCATTTTATTTGACACTTAGAATCCAATATTTTTTTAGAGAAGTAGAATTACACCAAAATTCTTGCATATTGTGAAAGTTCAGGTTGTCCTGAAAAAAACAATATATTGTTTTCCTGGGTTAACTAAAAGACCACCCCAGGAAAGGCCCTTAAAGTGAAAGAGTGCAAAATATCTAAAAACTGCTTGGCAGTAGATGTTCGCATCTAGGACAAAACGGCTGGCAGGGAAAGGGTTAAAACTCAGCTAATGAGCCAAGAGTAATTTGCTTCATTAAAGTAATACCATTTGTTTTCTGCAAAAAGGTTTTGTGCAATTATTATAAAAACTGCTTTATGGGGGCGTGGCTTGATGGTTGCCTAGAACAGACGTACTTTGGCTGGGCTCCCGCTCAGGTCTGGACTGAGATTCAAAATAGGCTCCGGCATTTCAGCTACACAGAGGCCCAAACAGCACCTCACCAGCCCAATAAATAGTGCCTGTCTATGGCAACTTACAGCAGCCCTTTTGGCATTTGCCAGAACCCACAGCTTGCCAGTCCGGGCCTGCTCCCGCTCCTCGACACGCTTGGCATTCAATATTCTCCTGCGTTTGCGTTACTTTAACTAAAAAAGATAAAGAAATCAGGCATTTTTTTGCTAAAAACCCTCCGTCGCCTACTGTGGACGAGACCTCCAAAATGGAGGACGATGAGGCCCTCGATAATATTTCGGAGGTACCGCATCCTACCTAAAGGCATGGTGAGTTACCTTCTTGCCCCTTAACAGGAAAGTATATTTCCCTTGCCCTGCCACTTATAACATTACCACCGTACCTCCACTGATTTCTAAGGCACCCCTAGCATTTGAGGGAGCACTGCCTCTACAATATGCACGCCAATAGGCTGGGTGCTATTGGATTTAATTGGAACTACAGTATAATGCCTTCATCTGTGCCTCACTATTTACCACCCTGCCCATTAGCCCATAGGCTATAATCTCTGCCAGTACTCCTTATTAGTGCTGGCTCATGCAGAGTGACTTTGACACGGCTCACCAGTATAGAAGAATTTTTGATGTTAATGTTTCAGATTATTCTAGTTTTATGCTACCTTAGCGAACAGATACTGTATCTATGGGCCTTACATGCTGTAGTTAATCATTGTTTACTATTATCTGCAATTTTCCAGCCGCAAATGGATCTATACCTAAATAGTAGATTTTGGATAGCTATGATTTTTGGTCTGCATGGATCTTATATACGGGACACTACAACTTTATGGATTTAGGGGCCCTCCATCTGGATATGGAACACTGACATTCCGACTGTCATACCGGAACCCATAACAACTTCATCCAAAGGGTTAAAAAGGGGCAACTGAGGTATCGGATGACTAGCATTGCCACAGACTCTTACTGCCCACTTTTGTAAAGAAACATATGCCAGTCACATTATACAGAAAATATATAATATTTTGTACTGTGATAATGCTGAAAAATATGCTAAATGAAAATCTGATTGGTATGCCTTGGCTAAATATTCGGTTACTTTGATGCTTACTATTTTCTACTCCCTCTCTCCCCTTCTCCCTTAATTTTTTTTTTCTCTCTTTCTTCTCCATCTATGATCTTTTCTTTTCTTCCCACTCCCTCTCTGGTTGTGTGTACATATTAAATAACTAAAGCTAGATAGAACCCATGCATACTATTGCTTTCATGCCGAAACTACATTGTGCACTGTACGATTTATGTTTTGTTACCTGTTTTATATAAGCTTATTGTGTTGTATAATTGTTCAAGAGTTTTGTGGGGGCCCCACCCTCTGATTACTTGCAAAACTCTAGGCCCACAGCCTGACTCCCCCTTTTACTACGTCATAAGCCACCCTGCAGGAGTAGTGCCTTGAGCCTAAACCCTGTATCGACGTATCTTGATCCCCTGTTCTCTTTTCTGCTACCTTCCCACTTCTCCCTGTACGGCCCCCTTACATATTCTATCATTCCCATCCAAGAGGTAATAAATGCCTGCCCTACACACCACACCCCGAGATAAGTCAAGCTCTTTTAAGATTGTTAGCATCAATGGCAATGATCTTACTTCACAAACATTTTCCTGAGCTAGTCACAAGTAAACCTCAGCCTACTAAAACACGTGGAGTTGCAATCACTTTTTCTTGTAATTTCTGTTTTTCGGTGACAGACAGGAAGAGTGATGCATCAGGAAGGTATACAGTGGTGTGAAAAACTATTTGCCCCCTTCCTGATTTCTTATTCTTTTGCATGTTTGTCACACTTAAATGTTTCTGCTCATCAAAAACCGTTAACTATTAGTCAAAGATAACATAATTGAACACAAAATGCAGTTTTTAAATGAAGGTTTACGTTATTAAGGGAGAAAAAAAACTCCAAATCTACATGGGCCTGTGTGAAAAAGTGATTGCCCCCCTTGTTAAAAAATAACTTAACTGTGGTTTATCACACCTGAGTTCGATTTCAAAGGTTATAAAGCCATTTCTAAAGCTTTGGGACTCCAGCGAACCACAGTGAGAGCCATTATCCACAAATGGCAAAAACATGGAACAGTGGTGAACCTTCCCAGGAGTGGCCGGCCGACCAAAATTACCCCAAGAGTGCAGAGACAACTCATCCGAGAGGCCACAAAAGACCCCAGGACAACATCTAAAGAACTGCAGGCCTCACTTGCCTCAATTAAGGTCAGTGTTCACGACTCCACCATAAGAAAGAGACTGGGCAAAAACGGCCTGCATGGCAGATTTCCAAGGCGCAAACCACTTTTAAGCAAAAAGAACATTAAGGCTCGTCTCAATTTTGCAAAAAAACATCTCAATGATTGCCAAGACTTTTGGGAAAATACCTTGTGGACCGATGAGACAAAAGTTGAACTTTTTGGAAGGTGCGCGTCCCGTTACATCTGGCGTAAAAGTAACACAGCATTTCCGAAAAAGAACATCATACCAACAGTAAAATATGGTGGTGGTAGTGTGATGGTCTGGGGTTGTTTTGCTGCTTCAGGACCTGGAAGACTTGCTGTGATAGATGGAACCATGAATTCTACTGTCTACCAAAAAATCCTGAAGGAGAATGTCCGGCCATCTGTTCGTCAACTCAAGCTGAAGCGATCTTGGGTGCTGCAGCAGGACAATGACCCAAAACACACCAGCAAATCCACCTCTGAATGGCTGAAGAAAAACAAAATGAAGACTTTGGAGTGGCCTAGTCAAAGTCCTGACCTGAATCCTATTGAGATGTTGTGGCATGACCTTAAAAAGGCGGTTCATGCTAGAAAACCCTCAAATAAAGCTGAATTACAACAATTCTGCAAAGATGAGTGGGCCAAAATTTTGGGAAAATACCTTGTGGACCGATGAGACAAAAGTTGAACTTTTTGGAAGGTGCGCGTCCCGTTACATCTGGCGTAAAAGTAACACAGCATTTCAGAAAAAGAACATCATACCAACAGTAAAATATGGTGGTGGTAGTGTGATGGTCTGGGGTTGTTTTGCTGCTTCAGGACCTGGAAGACTTGCTGTGATATATGGAACCATGAATTCTACTGTCTACCAAAAAATCCTGAAGGAGAATGTCCGGCCATCTGTTCGTCAACTCAAGCTGAAGCGATCTTGGGTGCTGCAGCAGGACAATGACCCAAAACACACCAGCAAATCCACCTCTGAATGGCTGAAGAAAAACAAAATGAAGACTTTGGAGTGGCCTAGTCAAAGTCCTGACCTGAATCCTATTGAGATGTTGTGGCATGACCTTAAAAAGGCGGTTCATGCTAGAAAACCCTCAAATAAAGCTGAATTACAACAATTCTGCAAAGATGAGTGGGCCAAAATTCCTCCAGAGCGCTGTAAAAGACTCATTGCAAGTTATCGCAAACGCTTGATTGCAGTTATTGCTGCTAAGGATGGCCCAACCAGTTATTAGGTTCAGGGGGCAATTACTTTTTCACACAGGTTTGGATTTCTTTTCTCCCTAAATAATAAAAACCCTCATTTAAAAACTGCATTTTGTGTTTACTTGTGTTATCTTTGACTAATAGTTAAATGTGTTTGATGATCAGAAACATTTTGTGTGACAAACATGCAAAAGAATAAGAAATCAGGAAGGGGGCAAATAGTTTTTCACACCACTGTATATTTGTGAAAGGCCTTTTTATGGGTCGAAGTTACACATTTGCTAACATATATTTACCCAATAGCAACCAAGACCTCACACAAATAGAATATACATTGACACTCTTTGCAGAAGGTACACTGGTGGGTGGTGACTTTAACCTGCTTCTAGAACCACAACTTGATTGCTCCACCGGCAAATCTAGCATGGCTCCCCGACAGTCGTCCCGCTGCAGACAAACTCTGCATTCTCTCCAATTAATAGACCCATGGCGCATTTTATACCCCAGTGAAAGAGACTATTCGTTCTATTCACATAGACACAACACATATTCAAGAATTGATTATATTTTTCTGTCCCACATGGCACTGAATGACGTATTAGATAGTAGTATCCTCACTAGAACATGGTCAGACCATTCGATGGTAACCCTGACACTGCGTACACCCCTTCCCGCACCCAAACAGGGAGTTTGGCATCTCAACGAATCAACGAATGTGTAATTCGGGGGCATTTAATCAAACATGTAGCCAAACGAAAACGTGACAGGGAAAAAACTAGAAATGATTTAATTCATAAGATACAACAATTGGAGCAAATCCACAAACATACACACTGTGATACAACTCTTGCCCAATTAACTGAAGCTAGAAAAGCCCTTTCCACCCATTTAAATTTACGAACATGGAGACAAATGTGGTCGTCTATTGGCTAGAGTTTTAAAACATAAACAAGGTAGGAATTTTTCCCCTGCTATTAAGAAAATGAATGGAGTTCTAGTACATACTCCATACTAATAGCAGAAACCTTTGAACAATTCTACAAGAGACTTTACCAATTGCCAGACAATTCCCTAGATGATATGCCTGAATATGGCCACTCCCTACAGGACTTTTTACAATCTTCCCAAATGAGACAAATATCCTCCGTAGAGGCGGATATTTAAGACGCGGATTTAACATTGGAAGAATTAACAATAGCCCTTCAAAATACGCCAATGGGAAAAGCACCCGGACCTGACGGCTTTACCACCTTATACTATAAAACATTTAAAGATAGTCTACTAACTTGCTCAAAGCCTTTCAGGGTGTCCAACAGGGTTCTCATTTCCATAAACAATCTCTAGAAGCACATATCAGCCTCCTATTGAAACCCGGAAAAAATCAGGTAGCTATAGACCAATCTCATTACTAAACGGAGATGTCAAACTTCTAGTGAAAATTATAGCTAACTGGCTGAATACCATTCTTTACAAAATAATTAATCCGGAGCAAATTGTCTTCGGGCAGAGAAGGTCGGGATAATACCACCGGCTGATAAACATTTTACGAACACACAAATTACCGCTGATGTTGCTCTCTACAGATGCAGAAAAGGCCTTTGACCATGTTAATTGGTCCAATATGTTTTCCTGTCTGAAATACTTTGGATTCGGCCCGAAAACACTGAATTGGATACACTCATAGTATTATAACCCCATAGCCAGAATACACGCTAACTGCCAATTGTCTAACTATATAGATATACGTAATGGCACCAGACAGGGCTGTCCTTTATAGCCCCACTCTATTTATCATGGCTCTAGAACCATTTCTCTGTCATGTTAGACTAAACCCAGACATTAATGGTGTAAATATCAATAAACATCACCATAAAACTGCAGCTTATGCCGACGCCCTTTTTTTGTTACGCAACCCATAGTTTCTATGCCAGTTTTAAACCAATTACTGACTCACTACGGCTATTTTAGCAACTTCAAAATTAACTTCTGTAAGTCTATGGCGTTAAATGTATCCTTACCCTCAAGAACTATACAAGCTTTATTACAGAGTTTTCCATTTAAATGGTCTCAACATCATATTACATACTTAGGGATTAAAATTACTAAGGACTACGATGAATGGATGTCAAAAAAACCTAAAAGAGCTCCTGACAACCATTACTAAAGATCTTGACTCTTGGATTGATAAACCCCTCCCATGGTTTGGCCGGATGAATGTTATCAAAATAAATATTATCCCTCGCATCTTGTATATATTCCAAACCCTTCCCTTACCAGTGGCAGAACATATATTAGATTCCCTGCAAACTATCATCACTAAATATATATGGCAGAATAAAAAGAGTAGATTAAGCTATAAAACTCTTATAAAGACTAAGAAACAAGGTGGGGTATCTCTTTCCGACTGCAGGCTTTACTATTATGCAGTGGTGTTGGGTCGAGTTGTAGATTGGAATCACCAAGTAGATTCCAAGTTATGGGTTGAAATAGAACAACAGGCCATCTACAGCTACTTATTTCACCTGCCATGGCTAGATGCAAGACATAGACGCATTCGTTATACAGATCACCCCCTCCTTGATATGGGATGGATGCTGTCAAAAATTTGAATTAACGCAATTCCCCTCTCCACTTATGCCGATAATCAATAACACAGCATTTCCGATAGGACAACAGCCAATTTAAAATTATTTCATTTCCTCGAAAAGGGAGAGTTCATAGATAAAGAAAAGTTTCAATTTGTTAAACCTTTCTCAAAAATTGATCACCTGAAATTTGCACAAATGAAGCACTTTTTTCATAGCCTGGGAGGTGCTTCCATATTGGGTAGAGATCAGACTCCATATGAATCCCTGTGTTCAGCAGAACTTCCCCCCATGCATACTACTTCAAAAATCTATAAAATCTATAAATCTATAAAAACTTACGTTAATCACATGCTTCTACTACCCCTTCATTTGTTGACTTATGGGCCTCAGATTTATATATTCACTTTCAAGAAGACCAGTTTGGTGATATCATGACTAAATTATTTAAGAGTACCAGATGTTGTAGAATACAGGAGACCAATTACAAAATAGTTTCACGATGGTACTTTCCCCCGTCCAGACTAAAATTTATCTACAAAAACACTAGTGATAGATGTTGGCGATGCGGTATAGAAAAAGGCTCTTTATTACATATATTCAGGACCTGTCCACTTATTAAGCCTTACTGGAATGGGGTGAGGCTAGCTATACGCAAAATTTGAAACTTTGATATTCCGGATGATCCAGCGTATGTTTCATATTGACAAACCACTTGGTGTCTTTACATCAACAATTGAGCATCATTTATTAAACGCTGTCTGTTAATTCCATTAAAAAATGGAAACAAACCACGGCTCCCACAATACGTGACTGGTACTCAAAAGTAGAAGAGTAACATAAATTTGAGGAACTTTCCCTTTTTTTAACGGATTCTCATGATACTTATGGTGTGATGTGGCTTAGATGGCTCTCTTTTACAGAGTCAGATTATTATAAACAATAGCTGTACATTTCCCCTTCCTTCTCTAATCTTGTCAATTCCTTTGTTACCTTCATTTAAGAGCTCTCAGAGCTACTCTGACTTACTCTTTGTAATTTTGACTGTATGTATTTCCTTTTCCATCCCCCTTTTTTACTTCTGTACCCCTGATTTCTTTTGTTTAAGAAAACTTAATAAAAGTTTAATTGAAAAAAAAACAAAAAAAACTGCTTTATGCAAAAGACATGCAAAAAAAAATTTTCTGGGGTTGTTCACCTATAAATTAACTTTTAGTATGATGTAGAGAGAGCTATTCTGAGACAATTTGCAATTGGCTTTCATTTTTCATTATTATTATGGTTTTTGTGTTATTAAGCTTTTTATTTAGCAGCTCTCCAGTTTACATGTTGCATCAACAGTTATAACTATTCTCCGATAAATGCTATTATTGTATAGTTGTATCATACAGAAAATGTAACCTTCACATCTTCCATCAATTACTGCCAAATATGTGCTTTTGTTGGAAGGCATGTACATAATGTCCTAAACTAATGGCTAACTGGATGAGAACAACACACACAGGATAAACTGGAATTCTGCCATTCTTACCCTGAAACAGATTTCCCTGTTTCATCTGGCTTACGAACAGTAAATGGACTTGGATCAATGGCAACACTCTTGGGCATAAAGTCTCTGAAAGAAACAAACATAACACTGATATAAAATCACACAACAGGTTACTCTTAAGTCATAAAATGTTATATATGCCATTATTTTTAGCACTGATAAAAACGCAATTGAGATCTTCCATCAGGTGTATCCAACAATTAATTCATAAATATTTCAATAATAAACAAGTCACAAATCACATTTGCTTGTATAATACCTTGCAGAGTTTGTCATAGCCAGGCAAAATGTGTCGTCAAAACTACTCAATTCATAAGGTCGAAAAAACTCATTATAAATATTTGTTTCTTCGTTGCACTTGCTACATTTTTTAATAGTCATCTTCTTTCGATTTTCAGAATTATGTACTAAAAAGAGAAAGAATCAGAGAGTAAAATTAGAGAGCATCATCAGAGAATGATATTTATATATGTCTGTCATTGACCTTTAATATTGACAATTATTTGCAGGAAAGCTGTCACTTTATTTGCTTTAGGACAGGAATGTTTTACAAATTTACAAATGCTGTTTAGGGTCATCTTAAAGACAAGAGGATGGAGAATCGCGAAAACTGCAGATGTGGATGAGACGCTTCAGGACCCTGAACTAGGGGAAGGCAGACAAAAGTGGTACATGCCTAGAGTGCCCCAATGTTGTACCCTAGGCATGTGCCTTTCTGCCTACCCCTAAAGTTGGCCCTGGAAAAGAGGAATAAAAACGAGGCATGTACTTGGTTCTACACCAAGTTTTGACTTGATTATCTTCTTTTTTTCTCTCTCTCTCTCAATCTGGTTGCTAGGGTCCAAATTACCCTAGCAACCATGCATTCATTTGAATAAGAGACTGGAATATGAATAGGAGAGTATTGTTGCAATAACAATGAATGTATAGCCTTACAGAGCATTTGTTTTTAGGTGGGTCAGTGACCCCCATTTGAAAGCTGGAAAGAATCAGAAAAAGAAGACATATAATTCAAAAACTAAAAAAAATAATGAATACCAATTGAAAAGTTGCTTAGAATTAGCCATTCTATAACATACTAAAAGTTAACTTAAAGGAGAGCCATCCCTTTACCTGATTGTTACATAATTTTGACTATTATAAATAAGAATAAGAAAACACATTGTTATTTTTTTTTTTTACACATTGTTATTTTAAAACATATTAGATGGGTATACAGGCAGGGGACCTGTTATCCACAAAGTTTGGGACTATTCTTGTCATAATGTGGCGAAGCATGCCTTCAGGCTACAGGTATACATTTAAAAAATTATGGTTTTCCAAAAGTATGGCTTTACTGTAGCTTGTCAGAATATGTAAATATTGAAAAATTTATTCAGGGTGCTGTCCTAAGCAATATTACAATATACACAAATTATTGTTTTGCTTTATTCCAAAGCTATTAAAGGTACAAAAAACAAAAAAATGGACGTGTTTTAATGTAATTAGAATATAATATACTGACACTAAAAATATTAATGTGTGTGCTTCAAAAAATACTACTATAGTTAATATAAACAAGCTCGGGCAACAGTATATAAATATTTTAATTACTTTAAAGCACATTCATTTTTTGATGCTATTGTTCCTTTAAGCAGTTTAGAAACTGCTAATACATTTTAGAATCAAAAGGAAATTCACTGGCACACAGGTAATACTAGCAGGGTAAACCCTTGCTATTTTATTCAATGGTTTGCAGCATGCAACGTTTCGGGGTAACCCCCTTTATCAAGCATGATACATTTTAGAGCCACTGCTGTTCAAACCTTCTGACTGTACAGACGAGTAAAATATGTTCAGAAGGAAAACATACCTTTTCTGAAGTAGACCTGCACAGGAAAGACACAAGAAAGGTCATCTAAAGGTTTCTGATCTATTTCCTGAGCAGAGCAACATCAAAACAGTTCTCTGTTTTTCTCCTAAACGTATTCTACTCAAAAGTACAATTGGAAGTACTGACCAGAAGTTGTTAAAAAAATTCATTAAACAAGTAGTGTATAAATAACTGTTATGGAAAGGGAAAAACAATTCATTTAAATTGCAAAAATGCTAAGAAGAGCACACCAAGCAATTTTACATCATTTTTTTTTTTTTACAAGGGAATTCTAATTCCTGAGGTTCAAAATTGTTGTCTCCTTTATGGAGAAAACACGAGTGAAAAAAACTCTAAAGAGTGTCATGTTTTATTGTTTTAAAGGCATCCCCAGCTTGGAGCTCATTTATAAATACTGGGCATATTTGCACCTGGGCTCTAACCAATAGCAACAAATCAGTGACTGTCTTTTTACAGGCAGCTGTGAGTTGAACAATGAAAGCAAACATTTGATTGGTTGCCATAAATTACTGCCCAGGTGCAAATTTACCCAGTGTTTATAAATTAGCCCCCTTTAGTTCACACAATAGAGATTTTAATCCATACAAAAGTGCAAGACATGACTAAGGATGTCTAGGAAACATTAAATGTGGCACTTTATTTTTTTCTGTAGGCTGGTAAAATTTTCCACAAAAGGTAGCATGAGTCCTGGGGAAATTGCAATGACTGTATTCACTGGGGAGTTGCCTAAGGTACTGGTATGCCCCTGCCACTGTGATTTAATTTCTGTCTCCTTTCCCATAAAGTACAAGGTTCTTTAAAGTTACAGGGAAAAAACAAATAAGTCAATAATTAAGAATTGCTTGCTTAAACATTACACAATGGTAAAATGATAAATCTTTTATCTTCTAAAATATTAATTACATTGCAACATGATGTTGTTTCAAGTGTAGCGAGAGAAAACGTGTGCTGATTGAACATTGTCATCACAACAAAAGGCTTTTTTTGAGTATCTAAGCAACAGAAAAAAATACTTTAATTTTGGGAAAGTCATGGCCACATTTTCAGTGTGCATGTGTACATATACTTCATATGAATCAAGCTTTCTTTTCAAAAGGATAGCAATATTCTTATTCATTATGAATTATTCTGTCTTTATAACACAGCATTAGTCATAGGTGAGTTCTAGTCATTCCAATTATCTCACTATACATTAAAAGTACTCAGCTACAGAAATAAACATAAACAGTGAAACCAAAATCACAAACATATGATTTTAACCCTTTAAGTGCCAGCAGAATTTCACATTTTGGTTACGCGAAATGCCAGCCGTTTTTGAAACATTTTGTGCTCTCTCACTTTAGGGGCATTTTCTGAGGGGAAACCTATAGTTTACCTAGGAAAACTATACATTGTTTTTTTCGGGAGAAACTGAGCTTTCTAAATCTGCCTGAGTTTTCATGTATTTCCACCTGTGCAAAAAAATTTATAGTACTAAATACCAAAAAAAAATGAAAAATTACCATTTTTCATCGTATATCAATTTATACCAGAAAAATATTTCATGTTACGGATGAAAATCCAACTGATTTGGAAAGCCTTATGTCTCTTGAATGTGCCAATACCAGATATGTATAGTTTTAGGGAGATTTAGGATTTCTGTACAGCAAAAACTCCCGGCACTATATTACCGAATTTTGAAAGCACTAAGGCAGAAAACGGCATGCTTTAGATTCCAAGGCAAAAAATCCTGAAACCGTAGGTTTACCCCAGAAAACCATACATTTTTCAAAAGTACACATTCTGCCGATTACAAAATGGGTAACTATGTCTCTCTACTCCCAACTACCAAACATAAAAGCTTGTCTGAACATAGCGGTTTTTCAAAAAAAAATTCAAAATTCTGAAAAATCATTTCAAAGGTTTTATTTTGCTGCTCCGCATATCCCAAACTATATTAGGTACCAAGAAAAAGCACCTGAAATATGATTGCCAGGGGTCCACTGAACAGTTTGATACCCATTATGCATAGGTTTACCAAAGTATCTGGCATTTAGAGACACCAATATGAAGTTAGCACATCCAAATTGTTCAGGACTTTACTTCAGCTACTGAGAAATCAACACATTGACTGCATTTTTGTGGGGTAAAAACACAGAAATATATGTTTACCCCCCAAAACCCATATATTTTTGGAAAGTACACATTCTACCGAATCTAAAATGGGTACCCATGCCTTTCTGCTCCAAACTACTGAGTCGCAAGGCTTTCCCACAATTGTCGGTTTTGGTGAAATATCTGAAAATTGCCTCAAACCTTCAACTTCCCAGCACCATATCGCCCATGTATCATTACGTACTAAGAAAAAGCACCCTAAATATGATTGCCAGGGTTCCTCTGAACATTTTGGTAGTCATTGTTCATAAGTTTACCAAAGTATCTGGCATTTAGAGGCCCCAAAATGAAGTTAGCGCATACAAACAGTCCCGTGGGTAACTTCAGCAAATGAAAGATCAACACATTTACTGCATTTTTGTGGGGTAAAAACACAGAAATATATGTTTACCCCCCAAAACCCATATATTTTTGGAAAGTACACATTCTACCGAATCTAAAATGGGTACCCATGCCTTTCTGCTCCAAACTACTGAGTCGCAAGGCTTTCCCACAATTGTCGGTTTTGGTGAAATATCTGAAAATTGCCTCAAAAATTCAACTTCTCAGCACCATATCACCCATGTATCGTTACGCACCAAGAAAAAGCACCCTAAATATGATTGCCAGGGTTCCTCCAAACAGTTTGGTGGCCATTGTTCATAGGTTTACCAAAGTATATGGCATTTAGAGGCCCCAAAATGAAGTTAGCACATACAAATTGTCCTGTGGGTAACTTCAGCTAATGAAAAATCAACACATTGACTGCATTTTTGTGGGGTAAAAACACAGAAATATATGTTTACCCCCCAACCCCATATATTTTTGGAAAGTACACATTCTACAGAATCTAAAATGGGTACCCATGCCTTTCTGCTCCAAACTACTGAGTCGCAAGGCTTTGCCAAATTTGGCGGTTTGGGCGAAATATCTGGAAATTGCCTCAAAGCTTCAACTTTCCACCATCGTATTGTCCATGTATCATTACCAGCATAAAGCATCCTAAAAATAAACATAGGTGTCTACTAAACAGTTTGATGCCCAATGTGCATAGATATACCAAACTATGTGGCGCACAGAGACCCCCAAATGACAATATGTATAGACATTTTCACCGCTGACGCGCTGGCTGCTGCAATATAACCACCCGGTGTGTGTATTATGCGACATTAGACCACCTAACAGTACAGAGACCCCAGAAAACCATATATTTTCAGAAAGTACACATTCTGACGAATCCAATATGGGTAAATAAGTGTTTCTACTGCAAACTGCCAAACTGCAAAGCAATGCTGAACATAACGTTTTTTATCAAATTTCTGAAAATTGTCACAAAGCTTGAATTTTACCCCATTATATGCCCCACATTTCGTAACTTATCAGCATAAAACATCCTAAATATAAACGCCAGGGGTCTACTGAACACTTTGATGCCCAGTATGCATAGATATACCAAACTATGTGGCGCACAGAGACCCCCAAATGACAATAGCAAATATACATTTTCACGGCTGACGCGCTGGCTGCTGCAATATAAGCACCTGGTGTGTGTATTATGCAACATTAGACCCCCCTAACAGTATAGAGACCCCAGAAAACCATATATTTTCAGAAAGTACACATTCTGATGAATCCAATATGGGTAAATAAGTGTTTATACTGCAAACTGCCAAACTGCAAAGCAATGCTGAACATAACGGTTTTTATCAAATTTCTGAAAATCGTCACAAAACTTGAATTTTACCCCATTATATGCCACACATTTCGTAACGTATCAGCATAAAACATCCTAAATATGAACGCCAAGGGTCTACTGAACACTTTGATGCCCAATATGCATAGATATACCAAACTATGTGGCGCACAGAGACCCCCAAATGACAATAGTGTATATACATTTTCAAGGCTGACGCGCTGGCTGCTGCAATATGAGCACCTGGTGTGTGTATTATGCGACATTAGACCCCCCTAACAGTACAGAGACCCCAGAAAACCATATATTTCCAGAAAGTACACATTCTGACGAATCGAATATGGGTAAATAAGTGTTTCTACTGCAAACTGCCAATCAATGCTGAACGTAACGGTTTTTATCAAATTTCTGAAAATCGTCACAAAGCTTGAATTTTACCCCATTATATGCCCCACATTTCGTAACTTATCAGCATAAAACATCCTAAATATGAACGCCAGGGGTCTACTGAACACTTTGATGCCCAATATGCATAGATATACCAAACTATGTGGCGCACAGAGACCCCCAAATGACAATAGTGTATATACATTTTCATGGCTGACGCGCTGGCTGCTGCAATATAAGCATCTGGTGTGTGTATTATGCGACATTAGACCCCCCTAACAGTACAGAGACCCCAGAAAACCATATATTTTCAGAAAGTACACATGCTGACGAATCCAATATGGGTAAATAAGTGTTTCTACTGCAAACTGCCAAACTGCAAATCAATGCTGAACGTAACGGTTTTTTATCAAATTTCTGAAAATCGTCACAAAGCTTGAATTTTACCCCATTATATGCCCCACATTTCGTAACTTATCAGCATAAAACATCCTAAATATGAACGCCAGGGATCTACTGAACACCTTGATGCCCAATATGCATAGATATACCAAACTATGTGGCGCACAGAGATCCCCAAATGAAAATAGTGTATATACATTTTCACGGCTGACGCGCTGGCTGCTGCAATATAAGCACCTGGTGTGTGTATTATGCGACATTAGACCCCCCTAACAGTACAGAGACCCCAGAAAACCATATATTTTCAGAAAGTACACATTCTGACGAATCCAATATGGGTAAATATGTGTTTCTACTGCAAACTGCCAATCTGCAAAGCAATGCTGAACATAACGGTTTTTATCAAATTTCTGAAAATCGTCAGAAAGATTGAATTTTACCCCATTATATGCCCCACATTTCGTAACGTATCAGCATAAAACATCCTAAATATGAACGCCAAGGGTCTACTGAACACTTTGATGCCCAATATGCATAGATATACCAAACTATGTGGCGCACAGAGACCACCAAATGACAATAGTGTATATACATTTTCACAGCTGACGCGCTGGCTGCTGCAATATAAGCACCTGGTGTGTGTATTATGCGACATTAGACCCCCCTAACAGTACAGAGACCCCAGAAAACCATATATTTTCAGAAAGTACACATTCTGACGAATCCAATATGGGTAAATAAGTGTTTCTACTGCAAACTGCCAAACTGTAAAGCAATGCTGAACATAACGGTTTTTATCAAATTTCTGAAAATTGTCAGAAAGCTTGAATTTTACCCCATTATATGCCACACATTTCGTAACGTATCAGCATAAAACATCCTAAATATGAACACCAGGTGTCTACTGAACACTTTGATGCCCAATATGCATAGATATACCAAACTATGTGGCGCACAGAGACCCCCAAATGACAATAGTGTATATACATTTTCAAGGCTGACGCGCTGGCTGCTGCAATATGAGCACCTGGTGTGTGTATTATGCGACATTAGACCCCCCTAACAGTACAGAGACCCCAGAAAACCATATATTTCCAGAAAGTACACATTCTGACGAATCGAATATGGGTAAATAAGTGTTTCTACTGCAAACTGCCAATCAATGCTGAACGTAACGGTTTTTATCAAATTTCTGAAAATCGTCACAAAGCTTGAATTTTACCCCATTATATGCCCCACATTTCGTAACTTATCAGCATAAAACATCCTAAATATGAACGCCAGGGGTCTACTGAACACTTTGATGCCCAATATGCATAGATATACCAAACTATGTGGCGCACAGAGACCCCCAAATGACAATAGTGTATATACATTTTCATGGCTGACGCGCTGGCTGCTGCAATATAAGCATCTGGTGTGTGTATTATGCGACATTAGACCCCCCTAACAGTACAGAGACCCCAGAAAACCATATATTTTCAGAAAGTACACATGCTGACGAATCCAATATGGGTAAATAAGTGTTTCTACTGCAAACTGCCAAACTGCAAATCAATGCTGAACGTAACGGTTTTTATCAAATTTCTGAAAATCGTCACAAAGCTTGAATTTTACCCCATTATATGCCCCACATTTCGTAACTTATCAGCATAAAACATCCTAAATATGAACGCCAGGGATCTACTGAACACCTTGATGCCCAATATGCATAGATATACCAAACTATGTGGCGCACAGAGATCCCCAAATGAAAATAGTGTATATACATTTTCACGGCTGACGCGCTGGCTGCTGCAATATAAGCACCTGGTGTGTGTATTATGCGACATTAGACCCCCCTAACAGTACAGAGACCCCAGAAAACCATATATTTTCAGAAAGTACACATTCTGACGAATCCAATATGGGTAAATATGTGTTTCTACTGCAAACTGCCAATCTGCAAAGCAATGCTGAACATAACGGTTTTTATCAAATTTCTGAAAATCGTCAGAAAGATTGAATTTTACCCCATTATATGCCCCACATTTCGTAACGTATCAGCATAAAACATCCTAAATATGAACGCCAAGGGTCTACTGAACACTTTGATGCCCAATATGCATAGATATACCAAACTATGTGGCGCACAGAGACCACCAAATGACAATAGTGTATATACATTTTCACAGCTGACGCGCTGGCTGCTGCAATATAAGCACCTGGTGTGTGTATTATGCGAGATTAGACCCCCTAACAGTACAGAGACCCCAGAAAACCATATATTTTCAGAAAGTACACATTCTGACGAATCCAATATGGGTAAATAAGTGTTTCTACTGCAAACTGCCAAACTGTAAAGCAATGATGAACATAACGGTTTTTATCAAATTTCTGAAAATTGTCAGAAAGCTTGAATTTTACCCCATTATATGCCCCACATTTCGTAACGTATCAGCATAAAACATCCTAAATATGAACACCAGGTGTCTACTGAACACTTTGATGCCCAATATGCATAGATATACCAAACTATGTGGCGCACAGAGACCCCCAAATGGATATATAGTATATAAAATTTACAAGGCAAAACAAAATAAGGCAGTAAAGAGTGAAATGCAAAAAAATCCAATAAAACCACAAAAATCTATGTTTTTTTCCAGACTAGTGTTATCGGCCGTCAGAATCACAGTTTGAATATTTTAGCTGGGCCAAACAGGTTATACGGCTAGAAACAAGTGAACACAACATATGCAGAGCTGAAAATGAAATAAAATGGCTAAAAATTCAATAAAATGGCTAAAAATGCACCAAAATACCCAAAATTGCAATATAATCACCGAAATAACATACAAAAGGTATTGCACAGTACGGTTAGCGAATACGCTATTCGTAATGGCAATAAAACATTTTTTTCAGCCAAAAAAAGAGACGATGCGATAAGAAAAAAAAAAAAAAAGCCACAATGCCATGTATGTGCGTGTGCGTGTGTACAAATGGTAAATTACATGTTATGTGCGCGTGTGTGCGTGTGCACGTGTGTGTAAGTGCAGTGAGTGTAAGTGACCCCCCCAATCCCCAAAAATGTATGTGTAAGTGTGTGTAAGTGTGAATCTAAGTGTGTATTACTGTAATAAGTGTGTGTTGGTGTGTTTGTGTGTGTAATTGTTGCACTAACCTGAAAAAATCGCTGGAGACTGTTGCAGGCGATCAGGAAGAGCCCCTGGAAGACATCTGCGTCGTGGTTCCTGTCTCTGTGCTGTGGGGGCGGAGATCGACGACGCAGTGCAGGCTGCAGCAGCAGGACACGTAAGTGACACGTGCCTGCTGCTGTTTTTGGGCCCCTGGGCGATCGCGCCCCAGGGGCCACTCGATCCCCTGCTCTGCTCGTTGCCTAGGGGCAGGGGATCGAAGCGGAACGGAGCGAGCGGCTCTAACAGCCGCTCCTCCGCTCCAGAACCCGGAAGTGCTGCAGAACATAGAATCTACGTTCTGTGGCATTTCAAGTTACTTTTCCACAGAACGTAGATTCTATGTTCTGTGGCACTTAAAGGGTTAAGAAACCTGATTGTGTAACAAGAAACTACAGATCATTTCACAGTATTTAAACTTTGCAAAATAAATACAGATACTACATGATGACAGTATTCCTTTAACAGATTGCTCTTTATGCACGTGTTTGTGATTTAGGATCATTTGTCTTGTTCCCTGATCCTACATCACACACATGTGCATAATAAGCAAGTGCTTCTGCTTGGTCATTATGTGCATGTGTGTGTGACATAGCATTGTTCCCTGGTCACATGTATGTGTATAATGAGAGAGCAGGGGCTTCGCTCATTATGTATATTTGTGTGTGCAGTAGACCATGTGTGTTAGAAAAATAATGTGAATATATAACACTAGGTATAATTGAAAGGTTAACAGTTCCAGTAATGGCCTTATTGCTTGACATGTCCACCTTTTTCACCTTGACCTAACACAGTTATTATAGTCAAGACGTGTGCCTCAAAATTACAATTAAATTTACTAGAATGAACATCTGCAAGAGTGATCTATAATTTAACAGACAATGAAGTGACAAGAACAAAGAGAATGCAGGATTAAGGCATGTAAAATAACCTATTTTACATGCCTTAATCCTGCATTCTCTTTGTTCTTGTCACTTCATTGTCTGTTAAGTATAGATCACTCTTGCACATGTTCATACTAGTAAACTATAAGGAAAATATAGTAATTTACGGTATATCATGTAAGAGGAACAATAAATCCTCACAACAAATGTGTCAAGCCCCCAAGAACAATGCAAAGGGGAATAATTGCAAACAAATGACTTTATGAAAGTCAGATATTAAATCATTAAATAAAATACATTTAGAAAATAGAAAAAAAAACTGGTGTAGGATTTCTTTCATCACCAGATAGTACTCCCATGAATTAACAGACAAATGAAAGGCAATGTGCTTTGTTTTGTATTTGAATGGGCAAACTGGACTGATAAACTGCAACGATAAACTGCACTGATAAAATGGACTAGCCCACTTTGTGATTGGTTAGACCTCTTACTGCAACTGCAAGCACATGCAACTCATTGTTTGCTGATAAGCCAATACATATACTGAATTTGACTGAGGAGAGTCCACATATGGTAAGTACAATCCATATAATTATTAGTTATACATCAGGTACATTGTAAGGATTGTGTGAATGTGTATTTGGCTAAAACACAAAACTATCTGCATTCTTCTCAGAAGTGGCCTGGTTGTGAAAATAATTCTAGATGACTGGGCATTGAAAGAACAAGCAAACTAAACTTGGACTGAGCCCTGGTGATTTTGTTTTTATATATACAAGGCTTCGTTGGCCAAAGCTATCATTTGGGGGCAATTCAAAACAACCACATCTGTCAATGAGTGGTCACTGCCATTTAAGCCTTTCCTAAACAATATTTTAGTATTTGAAATTATTGGAGCAAAATACAGAATATAGTTACTTACAGCAGACAGCATGAATTATTTAATACTGATTATTTAAACAAGCATTTTTACGAGGCTTTGAACAAGGGTTGCTTGATTGATTTTCCATTCTTGAAATTAGCTGATGCTTCTTCAGCAATGTACTTGAAAAAAAACCTAGTCACTTGCCTTAAAAACAAACCCATGCAATTGAGGTGGATGTATAGTTTTTGCACGACATATAATCTGTGCAGTAATTGACAGGAAACCTCTTTAATGGTAATATTTGGGGAGATTTTACGGATAGCCCTGCATACATGTATTTTAGCCCATTAATCTGAGGACCTGGAAAGCTGGAAGTAATCCTCCCAGACTTTCATCAATCACAGAGTATCTAAATCTGCATCTGTCAACTCAGTGTAAAAAGTGGAATATTCTCCATGAACCCTTGTGCTTATTTATAAGGGTTCTCAAAAACTGTTCCTTTAGGGTGGATTAGAAAACTCAGAGTGGAAAGAGAAGTGTTTTCAAGGTCCACCTATTTAGGCAGAACTGGGTGGCTATGCCACTGAATTAAATGTAAGCGCTTAGGTGCCCTGTAATAGATTTTCAGATGTGGCTAAGAAATATGAATCTGTGACTAATCTGCATAATTTCTTTAGAAGAATTTGTAAATCGCTGTAAAGAGGACTGAATACGATTGAAAATCTTTACTCATAACCAATATTTGTTGTAGTTCTCCAATTGAAAGGACAATTTATATCAGAATTTTTAACTGAGGCCTAGGGATAAAAAATAATATTACCCATTAAATTTGTATGTAGAGAGTGTCCTTGGCATTGTAAAAATGTGAATGAGTGGAAGGAAATGCCAAGTCACAAATAAAGGTTCCATATGCAGAATAAAAAGTAGAACCGACCCATTAAGGTATCCCAGGCTACCTTGATGGGCCAGATGTCTTTTTATAACAGATGCAATTAAAGGAGAAGGAATCCCATTTTCTACTTGGGGGTGTCAAAAGTTAGGCATCCCCAAGTGACTACTATTACTTACCCGACACCCTGGGCCGGTGCTCCTATCAGCAGAAAACTGCACCACCCGATGTTCTTCTAGCGAGCACCACGGAGTGATCCTCTTCCTGCTTGTTCGGTTTTTAAATTTCCCGGGGCAGACACATACACAGTTTTTTTGTTAAAGTTCTGCATTACACACTACTGTGCATGCACAGCCACGAGAAGACCCGAAGAAGCCGAAAGACGATTGCTCTGTGGTGCTCACTAGAAGAACCCGGGCCAGTTCGGTTTTCTGTTGATAGGAGCACTGACTAGGCGTGTCGGGTGCCTGGGGGTGCCTAACTTTTGGCACCCCAAGTAGAAAATGGTATTCCTTCTTTAAAATAGGTAAAATATCAGATTTTCAATTGTAAAGGTTCAGAATTCTACCTTTTGAAGTTTGATATTAATAAGTAAGGCATCTGTTTTTGAAACATTCATTTGGAAACCTGAAATTTAAATACATTTGGGAGACTTTCCAGGGGGCTTGTAATGTTAAAGCACAAATCAGTATAAAGGTTGATTTTATAAAAACTATTTTATTTTCTATATCCCGATATGTTAATGTCAATATTTTGGTTAGAGGTTTGACAGTCAGCACAGCAATGGGGGTAATATTTGACATCATTGCACATTCCTCATTTAACCATTAATGTGCTGCGATTGAACATACTGTTTTGCAGGGTTGTGTTTCCCCTGTGGGAAAAAATACATTGCCTTGCAACGTGCAGCAATGGGCATGACTGCTGCGCTAAGTGCTAGCCAGAAGGAGGGCCTGTGTTTGAGCAACACGGATAATATAATAGAAATTATTTACTCACCTTCATCAAGAGGCAAAGGCAAGTTCTCCAAGACCTTTGGAGTCCACCAAAACGTATAACTAGGGAAAAAAACACATATTTTGGTCTTCTGATCTTTTGCCTACAGTGTTCTCTCATTTTACCACATAAAAATATTACATTAAAAACCTTTATTTGCAATGGTGACTTGGCTAAAAATTAAGAATTGACTATGGCCTTGACTTATACTAAAAAGAAAAAAAAAAATCAAAACTACTTTCTAGTCAAATGTTTCAAACTAATAAGAAATAAGACATTCTATGCAGGTGGAAAGACATCATGAGGCTTCTGAATAAAAACAGCTGGATAGGGTGCAACATTCTTATTTGTTTATACACGAAAAGTGCACCTGGCAATGAAGATTTGAATAAATGTAATTAAAATGGAGACTATTCTATTTAACAGGTGCCTTTTCTTAGAACTGTCATGCAGTCTGGGAGACTGCACATTTCAATACCACATTTCAATAGTTTCTTTACTGAGCCCTTCTTTCACCTAACATGAAAGTTGTATCAGTGCCAGCAACAGACAGGATATAATTACGATGGCAACCAAAAGAAGCAAACATCAAAATATATTCAGAACCTTTTAAATCATCTCCATTTCAAACTTTGAAAAGATGTGCTTTCATATATAATAGACAAAATCACAAGAATGCAACAATTGTTTAACTAAATGGACGGTATAAATTCAGTTTGTTCACATGGGTCTCACTTCTACGGATATTACATTGTTTTAATCCTAAACATTTATTAAAAACAAAAAATAACAGTATAGAACATTTTCTAGGAAAATCCTTACCAAATGGCACATCTTAAAAGATTCAGTGACAGTGTCGGACTGGAGGACCCAGGGCCCCCCAGGCTGCTGCCTCAGGTGCCCCAGACACCCAGGCCTCCCTGCTGCCCAATTATAATCTCACTTAAATTAAATAAAGATTACATGATAATAGGTAATGTGTACACAAGTAATGCAAAGCTATAATTCTACAATTCTACATTCTAAATAACATAGAAGCAATTCAGGATCACTGTTGCTTAATATAGTACACTGCAGACTTGGATGTGCATTTTTAAAAATGATTTCTTTTTTTCTGTACAATGTACTAAAAATAAAAGGGCAAAGATTTTTTTAAGGGTGTGCCGGATTGAAGTTTTGTGCACACGTAAATTATAACTGTGCACCCTGAATTATACAAATTTCCTGGCTTTTGAGCACGGATACTCGTTTGAAGTTGGCAATAAATGTTTTGAAGCAGCTAGTCTGTATATTGGTGCTCTTTCCATTATCTGTACATTGTGGCAATATTTGTGGATTAGCCTCTGGGGATTGATGCATCACCTCTGATTCAGCCATTCCAAAGCATTAACCTTCTTCTGTGTAAACCATTCTTTGGTAGCTTGATTTGTGTGTTTAGAGTCACTGTTGTGCTGCATGATCCACTTTCTCTTGACTCAGTTCATGGACAGTACCCTGACATTTTTCTGCTGAATATGGTGGTACTATTCAGAATAGTTCCATCAATGCTGGCAAGCATCCTGGTCCAGAGATAGCAAAGCAGGCCCACAATGAAGTTGCCACTACAATGGTTACAGATAGAATAAGATTCTTATGCTAGAATGCAGTGTTTGTCTTTTTTAACATGGTGCACAGTGGCACACAATGCCATAACATGTCACAGCTTTCATTCTAGTGGTAAAGGGTTTGATGATCTATTTAGAGTGATTATCATGGTAGGATGTGTTAAGCCATCTCAGTAATTTGTTTAGTTTGCTACATACATACAACTATATGATTGGATGAGCTTGTCTAATATATATGCTTGGTGCACTCTTTGGAAAATACACCAATGAAGGATATGTTTTAAAGAGAATTAAAAAAAAAAAACTCTAATAGAGAAAGCAACATAGTATCATAAAGGCAAAGCAAGACTTACAAGGTTAGAGTAAATTCTTAATTTACCCTTGACTATGAAGATTTTCATTCATCCAGGTCATAGTATATCTAGTATAGGTCAATCTAAAAACAACTGGCCTTGCTGAGTAATCAATGAAGACGTTTCACTACTCATCCGAGCAGCTTCTTCAGTTCAACTGACTGGTGTGGGAAGTTCTCGGCATATAAACTCTTCCACTAATCCATTTACAATGGCACATTGTAACTCTTCAAAGAGGTGACATCTGAAGAAACTCACAGAGGTGTTGATTCTGTGTAGTTTTTTACTTCCTTGTTTTGTAACAAAAAGTCACACAATTTCCCTCCCACCCCTGATTTGATTTGCATTTATTGAATTCTGAAATTGTGGATTTGGTGCATCCCTAATTTAAATATGATTTCTATCTTTTAATTGGAATTTTTGGTAGCAGGAGAGTTTCACTTCATTCAACTCATCTCCAGTTTCATACATCAGTATCCCAAAATAAAGTCAACAGAAACTAAACCAAAATGGAAGTTCAGTGTGTATTTTATGTTTTCTTTGTGTTCCCTCCAAAACTGTACCTTCTTTTTGCATAATCAAGTCTCATGGTGTTCTTGTGATGTAAGTAAAAATCTGTGGGCAGCTCCCAAAGATGCGTTTTACCCTCCGCTGGTTGGAAAACACCCAGGAAAAGATTGATGGAGTCTTGTCTGTCTGCATCTGAGGCACAAAAACATCATCCCTTTATTTTAAAATGATTTTCTATAATAAATATGCAAGTATGTATTTTGGTCTTTGAACTATATCCTTTTTGTATTATTGATTAGTACTACTATAAAACAAGATGTACACAGAGATTTTTTCAGGAATTTACAGGAAGTCCCTGTTATGCAGAGAATATCAATTTTGCTGCCTATGGGCCAGGCCCAGGAAGATTAATTGATATGAAATAATAAGTTTACTCATTTATCAAATTCAGTCCTGTCTAGGGATGCACCGAATCCAGGATTCTGTTCGGGATTCAGCCTTTTTTAGCAGGATTCGGTCGAATCCTTCTGCCCAGCATATGCAAATCAGGGGCGGGAGGGAAATTGTGTGACTTTTTGTTACAAAACAAGGAAGTAAAAAAAAATTCCCACCCTAATTTGAATTTGCAAATTAGGATTCAGATCCAGTTCGGTATTCGGCCGAATCTTTTGCAAAGGATTTGGCCGAGTCAAAATAGTGGATTTGTTGCATCCCTAGTCCTGTCTGATTCATTGACTAGATACTTTGTTCAAGGATTGGTTCAACTTTAAGTTAACTTTTAGTATGTTATAGAACAGCCAGTTCTAAGCAACTTTACAATTGGCCCATAGCAACCAAGCAGCAGGTAGCATTTACTAGTCTGTTGTGTCTTTTTATTATTGCTCTGTAGATTCTACTGAGCACTAATGATAGTTACCGACTGGTAAAATATTACAGAGCCCTTCAAATATTACATATTTCCAGTGTTAAAATTAATTGTTGGAATCTTTTTTCCTGCAGGTAATTTGCATCAGGCAGTTAGAATTCAGATATGCAATAGTGTATACTGATGCTTTGAGCACTATAACAAACAGCGCATAAAGGCATAAACTGCTCAAAACAGTTTTATGGATCTTTGCTTCCAGGTGGTCACTGCAAAAAAAGCCTATTTACTTTAATGCATTTTTAAGAATTTTCATCATTTCATAAATTTTTGGCAAAACAGGACAGATTTGCTCATCACTACTGGTCAGCTCTTTAACCTAAAGACTTGACTCAATTTCACAACATTTGAGCCCTGCCTTCCACTCTCCTTGAATTAACACAGGTAGCACAGTCCGGCAGCCGGCTCTATGAATACAGCAAAGATATGTGTGTAAATACTGACTTGCCTGAAAAAGCATTACTGTAGTATCTAGAAAGTGTTTGCATGATGTCTTTAGAATGCTGTGTCCATGGAGCAATCTTTCTATAGGTTTTAACCCTATGGACAAGCTGTGATCCCCCATACTGAAGAGATAGTGTGTCCCCATGATCCTCATAAAGTTCTTCAAATAGCCTGTTAAAAAACAAAAATATTTCAGTTAACTTTAACCATCGTTTGTATAAATGCTACTTTAAAGTGTAACATGAGCATATAAACACACTTTATTCAGTAATTCAGGATTAGGTCCCTAGACCTTACCTCTCTACACTTCCCCTAATGATTATACATCTCTTATCTTACCAGCAGTGAGCAGATCTTTCCACGGTACTATCTACACTGGCATGAAACTGTGCAAGAAGTCCATCATGGTAGGGCTCAGACACCACTTTTTAGAATCCTTTAGCTCAGACAGGTATAGGATAAATTGTTTGCTTTGCTTATTGGCCTATGTATGGTGTTCGCGGAGGGGCCTCTCCAACTGATATCTGGGCGAAAATTGGCCACATGTTGATTAAGCAGGCATAAAAATCCAGTTGGCGAGAGACACATCAGCAGCAACTCATGAAACAAGTGGATCTTTACATGTATCTCCTACCTCAAATTGGCAACCTCATCTAACCAGAGTATCTTAACATTTACAAAATGGTCGCTCAGTGTATAAAATTAACTTACAGTATGCACATATCTATGACTGGCAATCAGTTGGTAACGTGTTTGGCATATTTGGTTGCCATATTTTTACACAGCATAATAAATAGGCACCTAAATGGTCTGAGATAAAAGCAGTTTTAGACAGTTTTACACTGCTGGGCAGGTTTAGCTTAAGAGCTTTCTTTGAAGGCCAGAGTGTCAGCAAGCTTATCTATGAACTTACTGTATTCAGTTAACCCTCGGGTTTCTGACTAATGTCAAGTACAAAAGTGTTCAGATAAGCAACATGAGTAAATTTACATCATGCAGCATGAGCGACAGTTTAATTGGCATTAAAGCAATACGCAAAAAGTATGTTCAGCACAAGCCCTGCTCACTGAATTCATTCAATCAAGGGGGACTACAAACATGGTGTTCTACAATTAAAATAATGGTTAACTATTTTTAGGTATATTGCATTAGATAGACAATGAACTATGTCACTGAGAATTTGTAGGGTGGATTCTGACATCCATCTAAAACACTCATTTTCTTAGCATAGAAAAGCAAGAATGTAATAAGCTAAAATCCTTTGATGTTTTATATATAATTGATGGTAATAAAATGTTTAGCACCATAATTTTAGTCCTTTGCACTTGGGATGTAGCATATGTCCTTCTACAATAAAAATAGCACGTTAAGACAAAACGCAACGTATATGGGTGCAAATACATTTGCATGAGTATATATGTATAAATGTTTTACTGATTTTTTTGTAAAATGCATATTTTAGTGAATGAAAATATACAAAGGATGCCCCCTTGTTGCCACACCTCATCTAATGAATTGCCCAATAGTGAAATGGAGCACAGTTCCATTGTTTGGTATGATATGATTTTATTGTTTAAGAATAATGAACAACTAATAAATGTAAAATGTGTGTAATGGCTATGTGGTTGTAATTATTAATTATCTAAATAGTTTGCCTTAAAACTGACCCTAAGTAGGGTCTATTCAGTGACAGTTTGGAAACTTTACATTTATTTTTCATTATTCTCATTGTGTTAGGTGTTTCTCCAACCTGAAATTCAAATTCAATGCAGTTACTATGGTCAGTGAGCCAGATGGCCTAATAAACTGAAGAGAAACATTTTTATCAATATTTTAATTTTCATGTTGAGACCCTTCATTTTTATCTTCTAGTTTGCAATTCAAAATACTGTTTAAAGATCCTAAAAAAAAGACTTTGTTTTTATAATTTCAAATGCTAATTAGATGGATTTCACTAATATGTATCTTAAAAATCGAAATAAAAAAGAGTATTTGTAAAACAAATGCCATTTGTTATAGAGCACTTTTAAAGTAATGGTTTTCATTTTCTCTGTGTAAAATGGTAAATGGAGGAGCTATATTTCTCTCTGGTTCATTCCTTAATCCTCTATGTACTACATTCCTGAGCGGGATGATTCCTCTGGGTTGTCTCACCCGGAGAGACCACAGTGAGCTGAGAGAGGGAGAGTTTAGAGATGTGTGGAAAAACAACAGCAGTCTGGAGTTCTGCTAGCTTCCAAAAAGGACTGTATTTTGTTGTCCAGTTGTGATCCCATTAATGGGCCTGTCCTAAAGAGGACTCACAAATGCTAGTGGCTTCATCTGTATCCTATGTCTTTATTAGAGCCCAAGTATGGTAAGGGCAGTGGTGTAACTAGATATTGCTGGGCTCCACAGCAAATTATTTTTCAACCCCAAAAAAGGTTGACCAGTATTTATTCAAAATGTATCATGGGGCCCCTATACCTCCTGCTTTCTCTAGATTTACGGCCCTGGGCAAGGGTTTTGTCTGTTTTTGTTTATGCAGTGTAAGTTATTACAGACTGGAACTGGAAGCAATTAAAGGAACAATTTCATTTTAAGAACTGCGTATTTGTCTGATGCAGGATAGTTAGCTGTTCCATGTAGGACCCATTCCAGAGGGAATCATAAAAACAGATTAAAAAAAAACAAAACAAAAAAACACCACCAACAACAACGGATAATCACAGTAGAGAGATTTCAGTAAATCACAATATTAAAAAAATTATAAAGCAGAACAATATATGGCTTGGAAGGCAGATATGCAGCAACTGCCCTTAAAATCACATAACAATGGGTTCTCTTCCACCTGCATGCTGTGCCTTTTCAGGTCCAAATGTAATGCCAGAATATTACCTCTCACTTTGCTTGCTGATATTTGCTTATCATTTTTTTTGCTTCATTAAGGCTATATCTCAAAGAAGCATATTCTCAGGATGGTGCAAATTTGTACATGTCTATAGGAAATGCCTCAGCTGAAGTAATTAATAACGTTGAGTATACACAGATATGAAAAGCAGGTATGCGCACACAAAAAAGTACTGTGTACTGTGGTATAAAGGTTAACTAACATGATCATAGCATGATTTCAGAAAATTTCACATAATTATCTTTTGCTATGTTATGGTTTTTGTTATGTTACCATATCAAAACTTCTACTCTATAACTTTTTGACTGGTAAGCACAAGACCTTTGTCTCACATATATCATTTGCATTTTAAAGAGGTTGTTCACTTTTGAGTTAACTTTTAGTATGATGTAGAGCAGTGATCCCCAACCAGTAGCTCATGAGCAACATGTTGCTCCCCGCCCCCTTGCTTCAAAGCAGGTGCTTGATTTTGAATTCCTGGCTTGGACTTGCAGGCAAGTTTTGGTTGCATAAAAACCAGTTGTATTGCCAAATAGAGCTTTCTGTAGGCTGCCAGTCCACATAGGGCTGTCAAATAGCCAATCACAGTCCTTCATTGGCATCCTCAGGAACTATTTCATGCTTATGTTGCTCCCCAACCCTTCTTACATTTAAATGTGGCTCACGGTTGAAAAAGTTTGGTGATCCCTGATTTAGAGAGTAAAATTCTGAGACAATTTGCATTTGGTTTTTATTAGGGTTTTTTTGAAGTTTTTAGCTTTTTATTCACCATTTATTCACTTTTTATTCAATTTGCAATTTCAACAATCTGGTTACTAAGGTTCAAATTACCCTAACAATCACGAACTTATATGAATAAGATACTGGAATATAAATAGAAAGATGAGTATTAAAAAGTCACAATAACAATAAATGTGTAGCTTTACAGAGAATTTTTTTAATTTGAAAACTTAAAAGAATCAGAAAGCAAATAATTAGAGAAAATATAAAAAATACATAATGAAACAAATTGAAAAATTGCTTAGCAATTCTATAACATACTAAAAGTTAATTTAAAAGTAAACCAACCCTTTAAGTAGGGTTTAGTACAGCTGGGCTGGGGGACAGTTTAGCGGCAGGTTTGCATGAAAACAACATTGAGGAGCTTTGTGTTTCTATTAATCATTGTGTCACTATAATTTTAAATGACAAACTTTTATTGTCTGTTCAAGGATAAGAATATATCCATCATCAAAATAATTTAAAGTATCACAAATCCTTACCTAACTGCATCCGTGTCAAACTGCAAGTTGGGCTTGTCTATCAGTCCTAAAGAGTACAATTGATAAGCCAAAGCACATTTCCCAACCATGAACTGAGCCGTATTGGTTCGATCTAAGCAGTCTACACAGTTTGTTCGGAGCACACCAGTCTAAAAAGAGATAAATAAAAACACACACTCACAAATGAGTAACTATGGAGGGAAGCACATTCTATAACCAAATAATTGAATTATTCTTTTATCTTGCATTCATCCAGTATATATATATATTTATATTTATATATATATATATATATATATATATATATATATATATATATATATATATATATATATATATATATATATATATATATATATATATATATATATATATATATATACACATACACACACACATATATATATACACACACACTATATGGCATAAAAAAACCCAAGACACCTGTATGTCCAAGATTTCAAGATTTTATTCCCAAACCAAGGGTATTAATATAACATTGACCCTCCCTTTGCTACTGTTACTTCATCTACTCCAACACATTGTCACTGTTTTTTAAAAATCTCCCTGACGCGCAGGAAAGAATTTTGTGACTGTCCTAAAATTCCAACTGCGGGGTATTTAGGATTTCCCAATTACAATTTTAGTAAATCTGCCTTAAATACATTTACATTTTATGTAGATAGATAGTAAATATAGATGCTGTGTTATTATGAAACAAGAACGAATTATACATCACCAACCCAAATACATTTCAAGAGTTGAACTAAAGGAACATCACATTCATTACTAAATGAGAACATGCCTTCAATTCCAAAAAAGCAGGAAAACTAGGAATTACAGTACATGTTTAAGATACCACTTTTGATAAAAACAAAATTTATACTTTAAACAATTTCCATACATGAACTATACCCTTCAGCATGGCTATTTCCTTCCACGTCCTATCCAGACATACACATCTTAGTGAAACATTGACATAAGTGTGTGAATAAAAACACTTCTGCAGTTATTTCTTCTTTTGGCACTGCTCCTTTCTACTTATGACAATGTTTCACTAAAATGTATAATTTGTTTATAGTAATAGCAAATATCAGAATCAGCAAATGGGTGGTGGGGAATACATTAGAAAAATACATAATTAGCAAAGACACAGCAGATGCACAAATGTTTTAGACATCTATAACTAATTGCAGGTTTCATTTATGACACTCAGAAGTAAAGAGTCTTGGCTCACTCTGTGGTTGTATATACAAGGCCAGCAACATAGCTGACAGGCTGTTTATATGCAGCACAAATCAACCTCAGTTGTAAAATAAGCCATGAAACTTCCCAAACTAGATATAAAGGGATTTAAAGGAAGCATAAGATGAAGGAATGAAGAATACCAGTCTTCACACCAAGTAAAAAATAAAGGGTAGAAGAAAGTACATATAAACATATGAAGGTATGGACAAAAGAGCAAGCAAAAGAAAGAAAGACAGAGAAAAGTAATACAGGATAAACCCAAACAACATATAAGATACAGAAGGAGAACATTTATCAGCTGCAAAGAAAACAGATTTCCAATTTTATTTATGTCAAACGACGAAATAATTAGAATTTTGTAAATTTACTTCTTGGTCATAGTGAATTGAAATACAACATAGTTTAAAGGGGAACTCCACAAAAACATATTTTTAAGCTTTTTGAAAAGTAAACATAATTTTAAGCAACTTACATCAATTAAAAAATATGCAGACTTTTCATGATATTTAATGGTTTGGAAAAGTTCCCTAAGACTACTTAAGCTGGCTGACTACTGTTACTTTATATCAACAGCCAGCTGTCCTCAGCCTGCATCCTCCAAACCCCACAATTCATTGCACATGTGATTTCAACAAGGAACAGAACATCACAGTTCAATGCATTGTGGGTTATGTAGTTCCTGTATGCTTTCTGTAAGCTGTGAATAAGTTGTTACAATTTGTAACAACAGTGTTTCGTCCCTTCTTCCCTGCCAGGATTTCAAATGATGCAGAAAGAGAAGAACTGTTAAACAGCTGAATTTCAGCATAGAAAATGGCTTTTATTCATACTTTTTGAAGAAAGTTAACTGTGATGGGTATATTATGGATTTGTGTGTTATGTGGGCTTCTTTATCAAATTTTGGTTTGGTCGGAATTCCCCTTTAACTAGCTTAACTGTGGTTCCACAGTATTTCCCAAGAACTGGTAAAGGCAAGTAATGGTTTGGTGGGATGTGGGGAAATTGCACCGAAGTGCAGAGAACTAAGTGTATCATGCAAACCAGCATAGCATTAAAACTAGCTAACTAATTTGTCACTAATTAAAGATACCTAGTATACAATGGTTTAAATATAAAACACAAATAGCATGACAAAGGCCATACCTGTAAACGTCCAGATTGTCCTACTACTCCTCCAAGTTCATTCCATCTATGATAAAGAAGGCAAGCAAATTGCTTCACTTTTGATATCAAACAACATTACCATGAATAAGTTAATCATGGAGACAAAGATCAGACAAGTTAGGTGCATGGATTATCTATTTACCTGGCAATATCTTTTTTGGCTTAATAAGTATAATTTTATAATACTCTCTTTGACCTTGATGGTTTTCCACTTTACCAAGAAATATTTATAAGTGGAAGATACTGCTGAAATATGGAAGATTCATAACTTCAAAGCAAGCAATCTAAGAAATAATTACCAACTACAAGAATGCATATGCCGCCAGAACATTTCTACCAATATGCTCCTTTCCTTCTCCTTTGTTTCTAAGTTACACAAAGCACACGATTTAGGAGGTATAAAAAGGGTAGGGAATGAACTAGCTAGATTAACCAATGATCAATTGCCTTCATGGGCACAATACTTACTAATAAAAATGCTTAACTAGTTCATATGGAGTCCAGTTCTGTGCCTACCCACTTGTTCCTGAATGTAATCAGCTTTTGAGGGAGGACACATATAAGGCACAAATAAGGAACTGTAAATCATGTTTAATTAAAACACGTCAATATGGCTTTGGCTTACATAATTCTGGGGACACGTGGGGCTTTGGGCGTAAAGTGGCTGCAGTAAATGCCAATATTATAATCATTTTTACAATTATATGTGCATGAGTGCCCATGTAATTATGATTTTTCAGAACAGTAAGTCAACTGCTTATTGGATGATAGGGTATAAAATAACATTACCAACAAAGTAAATGAAAAATACAAATATGTTCTTACTATTGCTGTGAGACTGCAACATGTTTAAAAAGTAACAAAAAGTCACCTTCTGAAAGGTTAGTAAACAGAAACTATTTTGTGCATTCTTTTACTTTATACAATACCTACTTTTCATCTGGCCGTAGGACACTGCAGTATGGATCTGACCGATTAACAAAGAAACCTGTTTTTTTCACAACACTTTCAGCAATCACATTTAAACGATCCAGTACATTACACAGTTTGCTGAAACACAGACAAAAGCAAAAGCATTACAAACCAGTTTTGACTGCTTAATACCTATGTTGTAGACAATCACCTGGACAGTGATTGGGTACATGAGATTTGCCAAACCCACCTTTCCCTTTGCAGGAAGCAAACAAATTACCACCTGAATAGCAACATGAATAAGTCATACAACACTTCACTTTGACAAAGTTGGCATGAAACATCCTAACAGTTTGCAAAGAATGAAGTAATTGGAGAATAAAAAAGAATAATTATAAAAAAAGGAAATTGAGAATAAAAGGAGTTGGACATACATACATGCATGAATAGCTATATTAAAGATAGGGATGCACCGAATCCACTATTTTGGATTCGGCCGAACCCCCGAATCCTTCATGAAGGATTCGGCCAAATACCGAACCGAATCCTAATTTGAATATGCAAATTAGAGGTGGGAAAGTGAAAACATCTTTTACTTCCTTGTTTTGTGACAAAAAGTCACACAATTGCCCTCCCCGCCCCTAATTTGTATATGCAAATTAGGTTTCAGTTCGGCCAGACAGAAGGATTCTGCTGAAAAAGGCAGAATCATGGCCGAATCCCGAACCGAATCCTGGATTCGGTGCATCCCTAATTAAAGAATAAATAAAGACAGACAAACTCAATATACAACTAAAGGTCCCCATAGACGCGACGATTGTTCTTGCCGAACGACCGATTTTAGGGAAGTCCGACCAATCCTTCGAAATTATCGTGTGGTTAGTGGTATTCGAACGATCGTACATCTTACGATTTTTCAGCCGACATCTGTCGGGAAATTGATCGGCCAGGTCAAAAAATTTTTGTCGGCCCCAGTGCAATCTCTCTATGTTTGCAGGGCCAAGCAGGCAGCTCCCCTTTGTTTTCCTGCCAAATTGGTCTTTTAAGTTGATGGTAAATTCGAAAGATCGTACGATCGTTCTGAGAAGATATCGGTCTCACGATCAGGATCTGATCTTTTAAAAATCTCAACATTTATGGCCAGCTTTATTTGAGCACTCGGGGTTGGTGGTCTTCAAAGAACTCTGATATAAAAGGGTGCCTCCACCTTGTGTCAGTAGCTTCGCCTCAGACCCATGATTGGGTGCCTGGACATTTGGATTATCACTTGGTTATCAGGAACCTAAATGTCATGTACTAAAGGTTGTGGGGCTCCCCAATGTCTGCTGAATTGATGTACTTTGTAAACACGATAAGTAAATCTATTTAATTCTACTATTACTAGTAGTGTGCAAGTTATGCCTCATTTGCAGTACACCAGAAGGCTTAATCATTGATCCTGCAATTTTGTATTAATACTTTATTAATGTTAATATGTTTTAATAATTAACATTAATAAAAAATATTACTAAACATATGCACGAACAATGATTATTAATATTGACAAAGGTTCACCACTTTATTACAAAATGTTAGTATTATTCTAACTAAAGAGGATCAATTACCTCTTTGTGTATTTAGCCATATCCCAGGGTATGTAGACAATCCAGTGTTCAGGGGGTAAAAACTGATTTAAATAGGTAACCGCAGCAACTAATTCCTCACTCAGTATCCTCTCATGTTTCCTCTTTTCACGCTCCTGCAACAAATAAGCAGATGACAAATACTGTATATTATATGCATATATCTATACAGACATAGCCTTTAAAAACATATATACCGTCCAAGTTATCAACTGTCTGTCTGTAAATTTTACCAAGCAGTACCAATAGTTATTTTCAGAAAACATAACGAACACTTTCTAATTGAACTATATATTTATAATACTTTTCTTTTGCTCCATAGCACAGAATGCCATTCAGTTGCTGATGCAGGCAAACACATTCTGATAGCCTGACACTGGCACCTACTTTGTTAATAAATGTCCCGTCAGGTATTTTTTTCTGACAGACATTTTTTAATGAACTGACCCATTTATCAAAATGTATAAAGTACATGCATTAATTCATCACTTAAAGTCTTCTAAAGCATTTTGCCTTAAGGGGTGATGACATAAAAATGTTTTTTCGGAAAGTGTTTAAGTGTCAGACTTGGTCTGCCAAGGCTCACCAGAGAATCTGACAAGACGGGCTCAATCTCACAGAAAGGTATAAATGAATAGTGCCTAAATTCATCATAAGGGTCCATGGTGCAAATATTGATAGGCAGATGGGAATTGTCTAAGGCTGGGGCCCCCTGGAAGATCCTCTGGTTATCTGGTAGGTCATTCCAACTTTGTTTAGTTGATGATTCATAGATGGCCCAGTTGTTTATGCAGTGGACCAACCCTTACACTTCAACAAAGTCAAATTAAGAGATTATAGTAGATAAAGTCTTCTAAAAAATAACCCCAACCTTAAAAGCAAAATAAATAATACAAGGAAGGAAACTGGGCCCCTGTTATGGATAACTTGGGTTGCCTATACTTCCAAGCACCTTCCTAACTCAGGCCACTCAATTTAAAAGCATGAATCCTCCTGTAACATCACTAATACTACATACATCACTTTAGGAATAAATAGAGCAGGTAAGTGGGTTGGGGGGGGGTTCAAGATCCACCTCAATACACTGTCTGTAAGGACTCAAGCATCCTTCCACCATGCCATTAAATACAGTGTATTTAAGTGTATTACCATGCGCTCAACAGAAAATCCAGTTTTTCTTTTACAAAACGCTTAAACCATACAGCTTTCATTTACTGGTAAAATGAATAAACTCCTTCAACATTTTGTGCCATTGCCTTACCCTGTTTTTTTCCTCATAGCTGAACCCTAACCCTGTCTTCTTACTTTTTCCTTTGTATCTCAACCACTGACCCTTCTTCCCGTCCCCTGCAGCTAAGCCATTAGTGTTTTCTCTAGTCCCCACAAATACAGGCATTGTTTCCCCAATCCACTACAGCTCCACGAACCCCTCCCGATTCTTTTGTTTCTTGATACCCAAGAAACTAAGCAAAACATACTTCGGTCATTCTTTTTAACATTTAAATAGATGGTGGAAAATATTTTCTCCCTGACCCAACTTCAGTACCTTCTCAGAGAGAAAGTGTAAATGTTTAAGCCTGTATTGTGCAAACTACTGTAGTTCTTATTTGCTGGGAACAGCAAATCTTTACTTTTAGGAGTTAAAATAGAATTAGAAAATTGAAAAATGTATGAAAGTATAACTTTAAGACTTTCCAATGGCTGGGTATGCAAATAGTAAACTAAATAAGACTGTCCCTAGAGAAAAGAAAGGCAGTTGCCATGGTGATACTTGTAGTTTCACTTGCAGATATTTCCTTAAGATTTATATTTCAAATCCCAAGGAACCTAAATGCCTTTAGACTGTAAAAAGAAATGTAACAAAGCAAAGAGATTGTGATAGTTCTAACTGTTAATATTTTGGAAGATTAAATGTAGATTTTCACTTCATTTATTTTCCGTACCAGGGCATATAAAATATGGAAAATAGTTGCCCTAACATGTTTTATAATATTCCCATTGATATAAAATTCTTAAACTTTAAAGGTTATTCGATCCTAGAAACCATAATGAACGCCATAAAAAAAACTCACGAAAGAGCACTGAATTTCTGAATTCAAGCATACCCAATACATATAACCAATTTACAATAGTCATAAATAGGAAAGCTATGCCTCCAGATACTGGCACAAATACGAGAACATGAAAATAATGGCAGCAGCAGCATAAGCACAATTTTAGGACATTAATGCTGCATACTTGCTGTGGAATCCAAAATAGCCCACTCTGAAACCATAGCTCATTTAATCATAGGTCTACCCTGCTGGTTAGTGAAAAAGCTTTGACGATATTGCACTACTGACAGTGGGGCTCATTTATCAACACTGGGCAAATTTGCCCATGGGCAGTTACCCATAGCAACAAATCAGTGAATAGCTTTTTAAAGCCAGCTTGGTTGCCATGGGTTACTGCCCATGGGCACATTTGCCCAGTGTTGATAAATGACCCCCAATGACTATTACAGACTACTGACTATTAGCAAACACAGAATTATTTTGTAAAGTTAATCTTACATACTGTATCTCGACAGAAGTTGAAGTGATATAAGTATTAGACAGCATAATCTATTTTGAACTCTGCTTGTCCTTAGCTGTGCTTGAACTAGGACTATCACACTGCTTAAAGGCGCAGTAACACCAAAAAAATTAAAGTGTTTTAAAGTAATGATAATATCATGTACTGTTGCCCTGCACTGGTAAAACTGATCTGTTTGCTTCAGAAAGACTACTATTGTTTAATTTATCGTTTTATTGTTTAACAAGCTACTTGTTAACAAATGCAATAATAAGTGTCTGGTGGCAGTTTTCTGGCAAAGACCAACAATCTTAATGAATACCTGGTAACCACAGATCTGCCTGTTGCCTTTAAAGACTTCATTGTGCTGTGCATTAAAGGAGAACTAAAGCTTAGGGCATAAATGTTGTACATTATGTTTTGGGCTTCTGTACAAGCTCAAGGTAATCATGGGCCTTTAGCAGTAAATCTGTGCCTCTGAATATGCTTTAAATTTTATTTTCTGCGGATTCATTGCACATGCTTTATGCTGCTGTCAGTTGCCAGAGTTTAGGGACCGACATAACACACTGTATATACAGAATATAACGTGATACGACTAATTTGAAATTAAGATTTTCATTACATGGCAGCTCCAAACCAGGGCAATTAGCATCAGAAGTTAATCAGTCCTGAATCATAGCTGGCTAATTTTCTGCTTGATAATTTGCAACGGCCACTAAGCTTAGTTTCTTAACAGCTGCTTAGATCACACTGAGCATGTCTGTGTTGCTTCAAAAAAGAAATTTGCCAAACACAAAAGGCTAGTGTAGCGGGGAAATCCCCTGCACGTTTATTTAATCATATGATGTAAATTTTTATTTAATCATATGATTAAATAAATGTGCAGCGGATTTCCCCGCTACACTAGCCTTTTGTGTTTGGCAAATTTCTTCTTTGATACAATTGGGAGAGGTACCGACCCCTCCAGCCAACACTAGGCAATTATCGACAGGAGAGAATCTAGAGGAAATAGGGATTGTTTTACTTCATGTGTGTGTTGCTGACACTTCTACAATATCCAAGATGGTGAGTTCCTGTGACAACTGTGGAGGCCTAGATCATTACTACTACAGAAATACTGAACCTTTAGGCTGTTACAGTAAGTTCAGTATATAAAATATGGCATTTCTAGCCATTCAGTTATCCTTTAAAGTTTGCTCTTCTCATTGTGAACACTAAGCAGGGACAGATAATGGGAAGTATGACCAGTTTTAGCTCCATGTTTCTAAGAGTACTTGGTTCCTCCTATTTCATCAATGATCCACAGGAGGAGCCCATGTAAATTAAAGTATGCACATTGGTTATCAGGAAAAGCTCACGAGGCATTCTGCTAGCATATGTCTGTATTCTGGAAAAAATGCGAACCTTGTGAATGACTCTGAGGCTGCTGTCACTTTCATTGGACTACAACTGTGACACGTTGTATTTAGTTTCAGTGTATTCATTAGCCAATGTCTGCACTATGCAATTATCTATAGAATATAATCCTTTGACAAGACTTCAAACTAGTCATGTGCAGGACGAGAAAAACTCGACCAGCACTAGACTGGCCCGGCTTCCCCAATCAATTTATAGACCAGCCCCATCCCTTTTGTGATGTCATTGGCAGGGTCGAGTCAGTACAGGTCTATAAATGTAGGGTGCGAGGTCTGGTGGGTTCAGGTCTAGTTTTTTCTCAGGGCCGGCAGCACCTATAAAACCAGAAGCTGCCGGTCTAAGGTTCTGGGCGAGAAGAGCAGGCAGAAGAGCTCAACTGGAACCTGCCCGCGGTCCCACAGGCATCAGGCCAGCCTGCACATGACTACTCTAAACCCTTCTTTATATGTGATGAGGTTGTATAACATAAGCACGTATATACTTATATCATATCTAATATAAGGCTCTTTATTAATCCCTTAAACATAAAACTTAACGACAATCAAAAGTTACAAGACATGTAAACATGACCCGAGCTTTGAAAAGTACCATCAATGTTATACAGTATCTGTTTAAGGGATTAATACACAGCCTTATATTAGATATGATTATATGTGCTTATTGTGGCAAGATGGCGGCTTTAACACGTAACTTTTGGTGGGGATTAGTCAATGGTGGGCAGGCAGCATAGGACAAAGGAGCATAAAGACAGGGACACACAGGATTCTTCAAGGAAAACACAGGTTTATTTTCCCACATTTAAACAAACAGTCAATTATGCACAGGGGTGATCATTGTGGCAAAAATAAAAACCTTGCCCACTGGGCACTAACTTCACACTTTGAAGCAGTCCCTGACTAGACTGGGCCCCTTGTGGACTACCAGCACAACAAAACTGTATTGGTTGGCTCACCCCTGTACTCACAGTCTTTGAGTGAACTTCTTAGCCTCCTGGCTTTTCCTCAATGTCCCACACAGACAACAAATCTGGCTCTTAGTCGCAGCCACGGACTCCCTCTGCTTCATGCAGTATCAGGCGGCACTCCCAGCTCCTCTGTGAGTTCCTAACACAGCCAGGTCTCCTACCTGCTGTGAGACACACTCTCCCATTCTAATTAACTTTAAATAGCCTTTCCACAGGACAGCTTTCCTGTGGAAGTTGAACTCCAATCTCTGGACTGGATCTGCAGAACGGAGTCCCTGGCTACTGAAGTCTTTAAACAGAGCACTGATTCTCTGTTTAATAACTCATTACCTGGGGAGAAATTAAAGACTAGAGTGACCTTTTTCCACCTTTTCCTAGTCACTCTACCACATGCTTATGTTATACAACCTTATCAATTGTGACTACCACGGTTCCACGTCCACAATCCCACCACAGCTGAGTCAGACAAATTGATCTTGTAGTCTATACTGCCCCCAATGTTTTCCTCTACTGATTTTTGTTCAGAATCAGGAACTACAGCTTTATTCTTTAGTCACCAGTGTGCTTTGCCTATTGATGCAAGGCGCAAAGGGGACCCTGGAGCTACTAACTGGTCAGAAGGTGATGGTTAATATTGCGCCCTGCTTCTGGTATTGACTGACTACTACTGGTATTGACTTTGTCTGTTCTGACTTGTGTCAGACAACTCTGCGTAACCCCATTGTTACCAGACTACTGGATTTTGCTTGTTTGCCTACTTCCAGATATGTCAAAATATGTCCCATCATCATCTATTTTGTATTTTCACACGTTCACAGCTTTGTCTTTATTGTGTTACTGGAATTGACTTTCCCTGTCCTGAGTTGTGTTAGACACCAACTCTGCTTAACCCATTGTTACCATACTACTGGATTTTGCTTGTTATACCTATTTACCAGTACAATTGTCCCTTCATCATGTATTTTCACACATACACAGCTTAGAGAGAACACTGCCCAGTATCAGTCTTGTTTGCTTGGCTTGTTTGCCAGTACCTGCTTTCGCTAAAGTCCCAGCTACCAAATCCTGATGGCATTGGGCCCTGATATTAACCAGACACGTGGTAGTATTTTGATATCAATTAGAGGTTTAAGAATGTATCCCCAAAATATAGTTCCAGAATACTGAGCCATAGGTTTATCCTGATTTTGTGATGCCATAGCCAGACTCAAAGCAACCAGTTACAAAAACATCAAAGCAACCTTATAACATCAGCAAATCTCTTCCACATTTGACTGCAGGGTTCTTTTCTCTGAAGGCTACATTTCTATCCTGTAAACAAAAAGTTTATTTGAATGTTAAGGTGTGTTTGGCATACTAGACTTGGGCTTTCTTGTGCTCCTCTGTCAGAAGTGGGGTCTTCCTGAATCTCCTACCATAGAGCCCCCCTCCCATGAGTTGGTGAAAAATGGTGTGATAAGCCTGAATATGTCTAGAAAATTATCTCAAATGCTCGATCAATTTTTTCCTTGCATCCACATTTAGAGAGATTGGTTATGGCTAATGGTTATAGTGACACATATTTGGAAACTGACTTGTAGCCTCAAGTTGTCCATGCTGTTCTGTCTCCCCACATTAGACAGATGTCTGCTTTTCTTTCTGTTCTCCATGTTCAGTGTGGTGCATACTATACACACCATACAATACAACAAAATAAGGAACAACTTTTCTGAATCAGACTGGCTGAAAGTGTGCTTTTTATATTGTAGTTAACTGCATCCCCTCACACAAGACTCACTTGCTTGGAATCCAAATATTTCTTTAAAAGTCAATACTAATTATGCCCTGTCCATGTCAGAGAAAAAGTTTGTGTTCTTTTACTGTAAATGAAATGAATATATATATATATATATATATGTGCATTATTTCATCAACTTTCTGGCAGAAAACTGCATCAATGCAATATTTTTGGCAGTGATGCAATGCATGAATGAAATGGCACTTACATTGACGTTACAATAGTTTTCTAAATGGCCTAAATGATAGTCTGTCTACTAATTAAACAGAAGTGTTTTTTAGTAATACTTGTTTGTGGTTGTGCATAAAGAGTCTAAAACTTTGGTTCTGTCAATAATAAAATAAAAACATACATAGAATTTTAGTGTAACTATGTCTCTACAAAAGAGCAAATTTCATCTGCATTACAATTGCTCGGTTAAAAAAATGGAGCACTTAATAAGTCACATGGCAAAGCCTGATGAGTCTAAGCTTTGCATTCATAGTTGACCTTTGAAGGCTGAATCTATAAATAAAAACAAAATCCTTTTATTTACCAGCAATGTTGCGTATATTACTTCTTGTTTACATGAATCTGGTATATTGATCACTTGATATTTCAAAGCGCTAAAGCTCTAAGCTGAACATATTTTAATTATCCCTATATTTTATTTTTACTATGCCAACCAGCCAGTATCTGATAAATGTCTTTCAATGAAAAACTGGTTACTGAATATGCAGAGTCTTTATTCAGTTTTCATTCAGTAGAGATTAAATAATTATAATCCCCTGTCCTTCCTAAGGACAGAGATTTTTTTCTAAACTTGTGAAAACGTTGACAGAATGCAAACTCATTAGTACAGGTAATAAATATTTACCGTTTACTGTGTACAGTACTCATCACTTATGAGAAATAATGCACCAAAGCTAAACAATGCATACTATATAAGAAGACTCGCCAAAGTTGCATAACCATCAGCTTGAGTCCTTTTGATGAGTTATGGATCATAATAATTTACGTCTAATTTAGAAAGTATACATTAGTAGCCACCAATCAGGTCTATGCTTTTATTTTCCAACCTGCAGTAGAATGCGCAAATATAATTACTGATTGGTTGTTTTTGGCAAGGACAAGTGGCACAGCACTACCCATAAAGTATGTCTGAATGGAAAAATAATTCAAATGGGGGTAGGGTAGTTTCACTGAAAGCAGTTAAAAAGCTTGGCTTCCTTCTGATCATCCTATTGGGTTTAATTAATTTAATAAGAGATTTAAAAATGCATGGTGAATGACCCAGGTCCTGAGCATTCTGGATACCTGTACTTTATATTCATGTCAAAAGCTGTCTGGATTGTCTACTTGTATGATGAAGGATTGCTGAATCTATGAACCCATATGGCCCTCCTATGACTGGTAAAATGCTACTAGTTACTTTAGTATTCTGCGATCACATAATTACCTGCTATTTTATAATCCAACTGAGTTTTTTTTTCACGCCATTTACCAATGCTATTAAAGTGGACCTGTCACCCAGACACAAAAATCTGTCTATAAAAGTCCTTTTCAAATTAAAAACAAACCTTTCAATTAAAGGATAACTGTTCCAGACCAACGTCTTATAAAAAAATGAACATGATTCAATTATGCAAGGCAATACTGGTAAGTTTTCTTGCAGAAAAAAAGAGACTCGGAAGTATCAAGAACTACATTTACCTACACAAGCATTAACATTTTCATAACATTTTCAGAGGAATACAAACTAGAGCCTCTATTTCTACAAGATTGCACACATTTAAATTTGATAACAATACCCTGCTTAATATGAACTAGTATTTGTAAATGTACATTAAATGAGAACATACCAAGGAAAATTCTTGTGGTACATTACAGTATATCACAAATAATTTTCAGCAATAGTTCAGTTTGTCAGACCTTTGGAGAATACATATGTGAAACAACCTGTAAACAGTAACTTTATGTATCCAAAATCCATCCACTCTCTTTGGTATCCATACTCTTGAAAAAGATTTATGCATCAAGTTGTTGTAGTACAAATAACTGAAAATCAAACATCCTCTTTAGGACAATATACAAAACAGGACTGGAAAATACTTTAGGTTAAATGGACAAGTGTATAAAAATGCAGTTTAAGTTTTATAGTAAGTTTGAAATATTTGAATAGATAAACTTTTAATTTCCAAACATTAATTATAAACTACGAATATACAATTTAATACATGTATGAAGCAAAAAAGAGTGTATGCCCCTGTCCCCTTTTCACTCTCACTCTTTGTTTCATATCATTTTAACTGATTCTAGTTTTTTTCATAAATTAGAAACTAGGGATGCACTGAATCCACTTTTATGGATTCAGCCGAACCCGAATCCTTTGCGAAAGATTCGGCCAAATACCGAACCAAACCCTAATTTGCATATGCAAATTAGGGGTGGGAAGGGGAAAACATTTTTTACTTCCTTGTTTTGTGACACAACGTGACGTGATTTCCCTCCCCGCCCATAATTTACATATGCGGATTCGGTTCAGCCAGACAGAAGGATTCGGCCGAATCCTGCTTAAAAAGGCCGAATCCCGAACCGAATCCTGGATTCGGTGCATCCCTATTAGAAACCATTCGAGTTGTGAATTCATTTGAGGTATAAAAACCCTTACAAACCACTAAAATTCGAAAACTCCAATTTTAAAGTAAAAATCAATCCCCATTGTTAAGACAATACATTTATGTTTGTGTTTTTTTTTCTGATTAGCCTGCAGGAAAAATAGTATGTAATTAGGTGAGTAATATACATGAAACACGTCCTCACAAAATCTATAGCACTGCAGGATGTTGTAGAGAACAACATGGCACAAGTGCTTTGTAGAGAATAGATAACACTAGATTATTTATTTATGCTCAGCTGTAAAACATAAAACCTGATAACTTAACTAAAGCTTTACATTTCATCTCAGTGTTGAATTAAATCATTGACTAATGCTATCTGCCTGATGACTAATGCAGCTCAACATGTGCCATGCAGTCACATTGGCGAAGAGACTAATGTATGAATACAGTTTGATCTCCCTGGGAGCCCTTCCTCAGTGAAATTAAGTCACCAAAATTTAAATTGCAAACTCTGTGGGGGAGAAGAACACTGCAAAGACTGTAGTAATCAATTCAGTACTTATACAGTACACAGAAGCTGCAAAAACAATGCCTTGGGCTCTAGGTATTATAAAATAAGCTGATTTCCCTTCAAACAACTAGCTAAAAAGCAGGATTTTATATTCCAGATACTTTCAATAGTTGTAAATGGTATAACATGGTATAACAGTACACAAGAAACTTAGCTTAGAGTCCAAAATTCTTCCTGTAGCACCTGACTATGTCAGAAAGATACATAGGTGCAGGCAGAATACCCTTTATTCACCAGATAAAGTAAAATGACCATGAGGTATTTTAAAACCCTAATATATTCTGTAGCACAATAACATTTTGAGTACAAGGAAAAATAAATAAATATATAAATAAAACCAAGAAAGACACTAAAAGTGAGCAAGAATTAATTTGTGAGAGGATACAAGCAAGTTTATGACCTAACAAAGAGAGGGAAAACGTTTTGCTTAGTGAATGCATGGATGCAAATTTAAAAAACCCTGAAAGCAAGCCAACTAAAGTATAAATATAAGTAAATATCAGCCCAATTAATTCCATCCAGGATGTGGCATCCTTGCAATACGATCTTGACAAACTGGCAATCTGGGCAGCTAAGTGGCAAATGAGATTCAATGTTGATAAATGTAAAGTCATGCACCTGGGATGTAAAAATATCCAAGCCACTTATACCCTTAATGGGACTGTACTAAGCAAATCCATTATTGGAAAGGAGCTTGGATTCCTTGTAGATGATAAACTTGGCTGTAGCAAGCAATGCCAGTCAGCAGCATCAAGGGCAAATAAGGTCTTGAGCTGTATTAAAAGAGGCATAGAATTGGGGATGTTCACGCTGGAGAAGAGGCGCTTAAGGGAGATATAACTATGTATAAATATATAAGGGGATTATATAATAATCTCTCTAATGCTTTATTTAGCAGTAGGTCTTTCCAGCTGACACAACGTTACTCATTCTGATTAGAAGAAAAGAGGTTTCGCCTAAATATTCGGAAGGGGTTTTTTTTTTTACAGTGAGAGCTGTGAAGATGTGGAATTCTCTCCCGGAATCAGTTGTACAGGCTGATACATTAGTGTCAGGGCCCGAAGGCGCAGTTTGGAGTGCGGACCAAGGAGGAAGCAACTAGGCAAACACAGTTCGTGGTACAAAGGGTTTAGGCAGAAGAATCGTCAGTTCAGGCAAAGGTCGGTCCAGGCAGCAAGATAACGTGGTCGATATTCCAGGCAGAGGTCGGTCCAGGCAGCAAGATGTCAAAGTCGAGGTTTCAGGCAAAGGTCAAAGATCAAGGAATCAATAATAGTAAGCACCCAGGAACTCAGGATAGAAGAACCTATATTTGGGCACTGAGAGAACCTTGTGGCGACTTTAAATAGGTGGATTTTCGTGCCAAAACGCGCTAGATGACGTCACAGGACGTGCGCCAGAATAAGCGCCGGCGTCTGCAGGTTTTTGGACGCCAGCGTCTAAAGTATGCGCCAGCGTAAATACATGGCGCAAAAACGTCAGCGTAAATACGCTGCACGAAAACGCCAGCGTCACGCTGGCGTGTGACGGCCGCATGGTTTCTTCTGGGCGCCGCCATCTTGGATGCGCCGAGGACGCCTTACCGTACCCCCTCCTCCACAGGGGGCCTCTGGACCACCAAGGCTGGGTTTCAGAGGAAATCTTCTATGGAATCTCTGAATTAGAAGAGGAGCATGAATGTCTGAATGTTTGACCCAGGAACATTCTTCAGGGCCGAACCCCCTCCATTCCACCAAATACTGAAGAGAGCCCCTGGACACCCGAGAATCCAAAATTTTTTCCACTTCAAACTCCTGATGACCATCAACAGATACAGGAACTGGCGGAGAAGAAACTTGACCAACAGCAGCCGGCTTGAGAAGGGAAACATGAAAGACATTCGGAATCTTCATCTCAGGGGTTAACTGAAGACGAACGGCCACAGGATTTATGAGTTCAATAATGGGGACAATGAATCTGGGGCCTAGCTTAGCAGATGGAATCTTAAGACGAATGTTCTTAGTAGAGAGCCACACCTTATCACCAAGAGCATACTGTGGAGGAAGTGAACGCTTCTTATCGGCATGAAACTTTTGACTGGAGGAACTCTTCTCTAGGTTGATCTTCGTGGCTTTCCAAATGGCGGACATATGGGAAACTTGGTCGTTGGCAGCCGGTACATTGGAGAGGAGGACATCTTGAGGAAAAGCCAAAGGATGTTGCCCATAAACACAAAAAAGGGTATCTGTCAGAAGAGGCATGAAGAGAGTTGTTGTGAGCAAATTCGGCCCAAGGAAGTAAATCAGCCCAATCATCTTGGCATAAGGAAATATGGCATCTTAGAAACCGTTCAAGAGCTTGATTGACACGTTCAGAAGCTCCGTTGGACTGAGGATGATAGGCAGAGGAAAAATGTAACGAAATATTGAGTGATTTGCATAAGGACCTCCAAAACATGGAAATAAACTGTGAACCTCTGTCAGACACAATTTCTAAAGGAAAACCATGAAGGCGAAAAATGTGTTGAATGAAAAAATTAGAAAGTTCCAAAGCAGAAGGTAATTTACGGAGAGGGATGAAGTGAGCCATCTTGCTGAACCTGTCAATTACCACCCAAATGACTGTACAACCACGGGAGGGAGGAAGGTCCACAATAAAGTCCATGGCCAAATGTGTCTAAGGCCGGGAAGGAATGGGTAGTGGTAAAAGTAATCCCTTGGAGAGGTGTGGCAGGTTTTAGATGCGGCACAAATGGAACAAGAAGACACAAATTCTTTAACATCTTTCCAAAAGAGATGGCCACCAAACAAGACGGGATAATAACTCGTAGTCTTCTTGATCCCAGGATGGCCAGCTTGCTTGGAACTGTGTGATTGAAGAAGAATAGATTGACGAAGATCCAGGGGAACAAAGGCCACACCTAGAGGAGTATCAGCAGGTGCAGAGGTTTGAGCAGACAAGATTTGGGACCCCATAGAAGGAAACAAAGCAGCCACGATTTTTGCCGACGGAACAATCTGTTCTTCGTCCTTCAAAGAGAAACTTCTGGATAAGGCATCCGCTTTCTTGTTTCTGGAGCCAGGTCGGAATGTAATGACAAAATTAAAATGAGAAAAGAACAAGGACCAACGAGCCTGTCTGGGGTTCAGACGTTTAAGGGTTTGAATGTTTTGTTCTTATGGTCTGTAAAGATGGTCACAGGAACTGCAGAACCTTCAAGAAGATGTCTCCATTCTTCTAATGCTAACTTGACAGCCAGAAGTTCACGATTGCCAACATCATAGTTGCGTTCTGGAGGAGAAATTTTTTTAGAAAAGAAGGCACATGGATGAAGTTTCCCATCACAGAGTTGTCTTTGTGAGAGTACGGCTCCAGCACCTATATCAGAAGCATCCACTTCTATGAAGAAAGGTAAAAGGGGGTCAGGATGTCTTAGGACAGAAGCAGAAGAAAAGGACTTTTTCAAGGATTCAAAAGCTTCTTTGGCTTGAGACGTCCATACATCAGGTCTTCCACCTTTCTGGATGAGAACCAAAATTGGAAAGATCCTAGACGAAAATCCTTTAATGAATTGTCTATAATAATTGGCAAAGTCAATGAACCTCTGTATAGCCTTGGTAGTAGTAGGTAAAGGCCACTCCTAAATGGCAGAAATCTTGGCTGGGTCCATCTCAAAGCCTTCAGAGGAAATTATATAGCCCAAAAATGGAATCTTAGAAGTCTCAAAGGAACATTTTTCCAGCTTGGGAAATAAGGCATTCTTCCTTAGGCGAGAAAGAACTTCCCGAACATGGGTTCTATGTTCCTCAAGGTGTTTTGAGAATATAAGAATATCGTCCAGGTAAACGACTACATACAGCCCCAGCAGATCCCTGAAAATATCGTTAACGAACTCCTGGAAGACTGGGGGGCGCGTTGCAGAGTCCAAAAGGCATGACCAGGTACTCGTAATGACCATCCCGAGTATTAAATGCCGTCTTCCATTCGTCGCCCTCCCGGATTCGGATTAAGTTGAATGCCCTTCTGAGATCCAACTTGGTGAAAATGCAAGCTCCTTTGAGTTGGTCAAAAAGTTCAGATATAAGGGGTAAAGGGTAACGATTTTTGGCAGTGATTTTATTAAGGCCCCCGGTAATCAATACAAGGTCGAAGGCTACCATCTTTTTTCTCCACGAAGAAAAACCCGGCCCCAGCAGGAGAAGAAGAAGGGCGTATAAATCCACGCTGGAGGTTTTCTTGTATATATTCCTTCATGGCCTTAGTCTCCGAAGGGGAAAGAGGGTATGTTCTACCTCGAGGAGGCATGGTGCCGGGAAGAAGATCAATGGGGCAGTCGTAGGAACGGTGTGGAGGAAGGGTTTCTGTCGACTTTTTACAAAAAACATCACCAAAGTCCTTATATGCCAGGGGAAAAGAATGAAGGTTTATTGAAGAGCAAGATAATTTCAAAACTGCATTAGGGGGCAAACACTTTTGTCGGCAAAATGGACTCCACTGTGAAATCTGATTTGCAGACCAATCGATGAGGGGATTGTGGAGTTGGAGCCAGGGCAAGCCTAGGACTACTGGTGTAGAAGGGCAATTAATAATAAGAAAAGAAAGTCTCTCCACATGTAGTGCCCCAATCATAACAGAAAGTTCTGGAGTGGCATGGGAGATAAAGGCTGTAGATAACGGTCTGTCATCAATCGCCAGAACACGAAGAGGAGACATCAAAGGAAGTAGAGGAATGTTATGCAGAGCAGCAAACGCCTTGTCCAGGAAGTTTCCTGCAGCCCCAGAGTCCAGAAATGCTTGTGTCGAGATTTGCTTAGCCGAGACTTGAAGCTGTAGTGGAAGCAGAAAACGACGAGAAGGTTACCTAGGCGCGAAAGTTTCCCTGCTTCATGGGACAATTAAAGGCAAAGTGAGCCTTGCCTCCGCAGTAGAGGCATAAGCCGGCCGTACGTCTGCGTAACTTTTCCTCTTCGGATAAGCGAGCTCCCCCGATCTGCATGGGTTCTTCAGTAGAAGCAGAAGTCGGGGCGGTCGTAGTGGTAACAGGGGTAGTAGGAAGGAACGGTCTTTGGAATCGAGTAGCCAGGGGAGGAAGAAATTTCTTGTTTCTCTCTCTGTCGGACAGATGCTCGCGCATCCTGGTATCAACTTTGATGGCAAGAGTGATGAGGTCTTCCAATTGCTCCGGAAGATACCAGGTCGTCCTTTAGACGAGTAGAGAGACCCTGGTAAAAAACCGCATGGTAGGAATCATTATTCCAATTTGTCTCTGCTGCTAAAGTGCGAAAGTCAATGGCATATTCGCTGACGCTGCGACTCCCTTGGCGAATCTGCAGCAGGCGGGAAGCAGCAGTGGATACTCGGCCAGGTGCATCAAAAACCTTGCGAAAGGACTGGAGAAACAGCTCGACATCATGAGTAAGTCGAGAATTCTTCTCCACCAAGGGGGGGCGCCCACTCCAAAGCCTTCCCTTGGAGACGAGTTATTACGAACCCCACTTTAGCCCTCTCAGAAGGATATTGTGAAGGCTGAAGCTCGAACTGGATTTGGCATTGATTTACAAATCCACGACAGGCCTGCGGATCTCCATGGTAGAGTGGAGGAGCTGGAACCTTAGGCTCTGAACCATGAGAAAGTGAAGCGCTGACCACCAGAAGAGGAGCAGCTGCTGCAGCTGGAGTAGTAATAGACAATTTTTTTCTAAGATAGCCTCCAGCGCCTGACCAAAATGGACCTGCTGAGCTTCATAGGATTCCATGCGCGTAGCCAGTCCACGGAATGCTCTTCCGAAGTCCGGAGGAGCCGAAGCTTCCTCAGAAGGGTCCATGGCCCGAGTATACTGTCAGGGCCCGAAAGCGCAGTTTGGAGTGCGGACCAAGGAGGAAGCAACTAGGCAAACACAGTTCGGGGTACAAAGGGTTTAGGCAGAAGAATCGTCAGTTCAGGCAAAGGTCGGTCCAGGCAGCAAGATAACGTGGTCGATATTCCAGGCAGAGGTCGGTCCAGGCAGCAAGATATCAAAGTCGAGGTTTCAGGCAAAGGTCAAAGATCAAGGAATCAATAATAGTAAGCACCCAGGAACTCAGGATAGAAGAACCTATACTCGGGCACTGAGAGAACCTTCTGGCGACTTTAAATAGGTGGATTTTCGCGCCAAAAACGCGCTAGATGACGTCACAGGACATGCGCCAGAATATGCGCCAGCGTCTGCACGTTTTTGGATGCCAGCGTCTCAAGTATGCGCCAGCGTAAATACGCGGCGCAAAAACGCCAGCGTAAATACGCTGCGCGAAAACACCAGCGTCACGCTGGCGTCTGACAGCCACATGGCTTCTTCTGGGCGCCGCCATCTTGGATGCGCCGAGGACGCCTTACAATTAGATAGCTTAAAGAAGGGATTGGATAGCTTTTTAGCAAGTGAGGGAATACAGGGTTATGGGAGATAGCTCATAGTACAAGTTGATCCAGGGACTAGTCCGATTGCCATTTTGGAGTCAGGAAGGATTTTTTCCCCCTATGAGGCAAATTGGAGAGGCTTCAGATGGGTTTTTTTTTTGCCTTCCTCTGAATCAACTAGCAGATGAAAAAAACCCAAAAAACTAAAAGGTTGAACTTGATGGACATGTGTCTTTTTTCAACCTTACTTACTATGTTACTATGTATTACTGTGCAATAGCTTAAATTTAACCCTATGCTGATGAAGCAAACAATCTAACTCCATACTGGAAATACTGAGACAGGGTTATATGAAACTTAGAAAGTAAAAGGAATTGGTTTTTCTACAATAGCAAGTTAGAAAAGGCAATACTGAAATACTGTATATACTCGAGTATAAGCCGATCCGAGTATAAGCCTGAGGTACCTAATTTTACCGACGAAAACTGGGAAAACTTATTGACTCTAGTATAAGCCTAGACACAACTACAGCCCTGTCTCCCAGCAGCGCACATTCCGCCAAAGAGACCCCCCAGCGATCAACAGGACTTTTTTGCAAAGTTGATGGTGACAGAGAATTGCCAAAGGATTACTGTGTGAATTGTCCCACTGTCCCACTACCATGTGCAGAGGGTGCTGTGTGATATTGCCATCACTGTTAATCTTTCGTATAACCAACAGAGGGTGCTGTGTGATATTGCCATCACTGTTAATCCTTCATATAACCAACAGAGGGCGCACTGTTATTCTTTCATATAACCAACAGAGGGTGCAGTGTGATATTGCAGTCACTGTTATTCTTTCACATAACCAACAGAGGGCGCTGTGTGATATTGCAGTCACTGTTATTCTTTCATATAACCAACAGAGGGCGCTGTGTGATATTGCAGTCACTGTTAATCTTTCATATAACCAACAGATGGTGCTGTGTGATATTGCAGTCACTGTTATTCTTTGATATAACCAACAGATGGCGCTGTGTGATATTGCAGTCACTGTTATTCTTTGATATAACCAACAGATGGCGCACTGTTATTCTTTGATATAACCAACAGAGGGTGCTGTGTGATATTGCAGTCACTGTTATTCTTTGATATAACCAACAGATGGCGCTGTGTGATATTGCAGTCACTGTTATTCTTTCATATAACCAACAGAGGGTGCACTGTTATTCTTTGATATAACCAACAGATGGCGCTGTGTGATATTGCAGTCACTGTTATTCTTTGATATAACCAACAGAGGGCGCACTGTTATTCTTTGATATAACCAACAGAGGGCGCTGTGTGATATTGCAGTCACTGTTATTCTTTGATATAACCAACACAGGGCGCACTGTTATTCTTTCATATAACCAACAGAGGGCATTGTGGGATATTGCAGTCTCTCCCCAAGTGAACTGTTTGTATAGGAATGATTACAAGTGACTGCAATCTCAGCTACTGCCCGCTGACCCGAGTATAAGCCGAGGTAGACTTTTTCAGCACATTTTGGATGCTGAAAAACTCGGCTTATACTCGGGTATATACGGTAATGCTTTTTTGGGATTTAAAAAGTAACTCAGGTAGAAAAGACACTTTCTTACTGTGTTATTAGTTGGTGTAAGAAAGAGATAGCCTGTTGCGGTCAACCATTAGGCAGAAAGAGCTTTATTTCTATGTTCTAAATGTTAACATGTGTGAAAGGTCGTATACGGCTTCCACAATGGTAAAGCAAACTACCACCCACAGACACCAAACAAACATATTTCCACCAGCTAAATTCTCATAAACGGGTGCATTTCTGCCTGCATTTACAAACAATTATTTTGACAAACCACTTATGAGACAGGTGTTACTTGTCTGTATTTAGCAAGAAAAGCTCATTCTTTGATTAATTCTGATATTGTGGGTGCTATATTACTACTGTAATAAGAAAAGTTATTGCATACCTCCCACTTATTCCTATTCAATAAAGCAAGAGGTTTTGGGAAAGAACAGGGCATAATTGAACATAAATGTGCATGAGCTGGGCAGACAAGGCAGGACCTAGAATGTTCACAATTATTTATAAAGAACGTTGGGCTATTCTGCATAGCATTGTACTCCCTTCTCTTGCATCTCGCAATGACTATTCAGATAAAAAAGTGAAGCAACATAATATCTAAGGTAATCTACAAGATTGGCCTTAGAGCGATAATGTACATCTGTCCCTTTAAGAAATGCATTCCTATAAAAGAAAATCAAAGATATAAAATATATTCATTTCTCACCACAAAAACTTCAATAAACCTTAAAATATTAGCTGAAATATATTTTATTTTACCTTAACAAGATTCAGAATGATAATCGGTGATCCAAATCTTTGAAGCATTTTGTCAAAATGAAAAGCTGCAGCATAAGCGAATGGATCAGCCTGGTCTACTGCAAAATTAACAAGAAACACAAACAAGTAACAAATTAACTATCTGAGACCATTCCGCCCTAAAGGCACCTTAAACAATTTCATTATCACATATTTTATATATAAAATTCTCTATCTTGTACCTTCTGTATATATATATATTTTTTTTGTATGATATCATTTGGATACCCACGATCAGATAGTTTTTTTACTCATAGTTCTCAAATCCTCATCTCGAACTTTTGGATCATTTGTGATCCTACATACCCTTGAGAACTGACTAATTGGTATGGACTTTTTTACACCTATAGGGTGGTGACTATCATATAAAAGCAATTGATTTATATGATAGTCACCACCCTATAGGTGTAAAAAAGTCCATACCAATTAGTCAGTTCTCAAGGGTATGTAGGATCACAAATGATCCAGAAGTTCGAGATGAGGATTTGAGAACTATGAGTAAAAAAACTATCTGATCGTGGGTATCCAAATGATATCATACAAAAAAATATACAGAAGGTACAAGATAGAGAATTAGGACAAAAAAAGATATACAAAGAGAAACCAGCAGAGAGTGGCCTTTGTTTCACAATACAATGCATATAGTAATGATTGTAAGTCAATACTGTACAAACATTGGCACCTTTTAAGAGAGGCTTATCCCACTATTAAGGAATTTCAACAAATACCAATGATGTCATTTCGTAGGGGAACCACAATAGGCAATAAAGTGGTTAATGCAGATGTACGTTTACCTCTTATGAAAGAGACCTTTTTGGGACCAAAGAGACAGGGCATGTTTAAATGCAAAGGCTGTGCCCAATGTAAATATGTACTGGTGGGCTCCGAGTTTAATGACACAGAAAATAAGAAAAAATATAAGATACGTGGATTCCATACCTGTGACACTAATTTTGTGGTCTACATGTTGGTCTGCCCGTGTGGATTGATCTATGTTGGTGAAACCACTCAGAAAGTCAGAGATAGGTTTTCCCAACATAGATCAACCATCAATGTTAAGAATAGATCTTTACCTGTATCATTGCATAGATATGGGACACACATCGGACGATCTAAGGTTTAGGGTGATTCAGCACATCCCTCCACCCAAAAGAGGGGGTGATCGCAGTCTGATTTTGGAAAAAACCGAAGTCCAGTGGATTGACAGGTTGAAAACATTAACCCCTAAAGGATTAAATCGAGACTTTGACTTGCACTTATTTTTGTGAAGGTTTTCCCATGTGAGTTGTAATTATTGATTTATATGTCATGTTATACTTCGATACATCTGCCATTATAATTATACTATTGTAACTGATCTGATGTTGCTATGTAATAATGTTCATGGTTACTAGGGGGTAGTAGATGTATCCGCTTCCATGTACGCGCGATATCTCATGATACGCATGTCCATGGCAACCGACTACGTCACTTCCGCCTTTATGTGATAATACGATCCAAGAAATGGACGCTTCTGTATGTTGCACCCTGTGGCAGAGCCGTGCTTGAGAAAGGGAACGAGATGTTCCCGAAACGTCGCTATGTATCAACTCTGAACAGAATTCTGAACAGATAAGTTGGCTGTAAACTGAAATAAATGCTACGTTTTACTGAACACGAGTGCGACCCTGTTGGAATACTTATGCATAAGTTTGGCGGACTGACTCACCGCTTATTGGGTAGACGCACCATTTGAAGATAACTTTATCACTAATACTGTGCATTACACGTGTTGGACATTTATATATATATATATATATATATATATATATATATATATATATATATATATATATATATATATATATATATATATATATATATATATATATATATATATATATATATATATATATATTCACTGTACATGGAGTGAGGGTCCTTCTGAGCAATCAATTTGACCCTGCGCCCATGAGAAAGGAAGACTGGTTACAGTGCGGACACCTGGCACCTGTGTGTATATATATATATATATCACACACACACACACGTATGTAAATGTATGTATACATACATATATACATACAACACAGAGGTGCACACCAAACAATGAAAAAAAAAAAAGCTGCCCAGGTGCAAGAAAAATAAAAATAAGCGAAGGAAGTGCTGTACTGATGGGTCTTTGGCAGATAAATTTAGAAAAAAATGTAATCATAAGTGTTCCCACAAACAAAAACAGGACCTTCTTTGCTTACATATAAAAAGTCCAACATTTTGGTCCTCATTAGGATCTTTCTCAAACTTACGTCCCCAGTTTACGTACGAGATAGGGTCCGTTTCTTCTGAAGTTGAATTTGTATTTAAGTTGAAACATATACGTTTGTCTCAACATAGTATTTATTTTTACCTTCCTGTGCATATGTAATGTTACTTTTCTGTACTCTGCAGTAGACAACACCCACCAGAGGGGATTGGGGCAGGTCGTTTTTTGAAGCTAAATGCTAATAAAAGCCAAGCAAAAGACAGTACATTACTGTAATAGCATCTGTTTGTAAGTAGTATGTAAGTCGGGTGTATGTAACTTGCGGACTACCCAGAATGCTCGGGACCTGGGGTTTTCCAGATAACAGATCTTTCTGTAATTTGGATCTTCATACCATAGAGGAAAACTATACACCTCACACAATGTAGGTCTCTCTAAAGAGATATTGTATAAACAGCTCATATGTAAAACCCTGCTTCATGTAAATAAACCATTTTCATAATAAACTTTTCTAGTAGTATGTGCCTTTGGGTAATTAGGCCCGGATTTGTGGAGAGGTCACCAAGGCCTGGGCCTCGGGCAGCAGGATTTAAATTTCCTGTGCGCCAATCCCCATTGCTCTGGTGAAAACGATAAATAAGATAATGAAGGATGAAAATTTGAGCAAATAAAAGGGAGGGGACAGGGACGATGAAAAACAGGGGCACCTGCTATGTAAATCCGACCCTGTGGGTAATCATAAATACAAAACTGCCATTTTAAAAAATAAGGGCAGCCCCTTGTGATCGCACGATTCACAGTGCACACAAACCAAACAAACTATACTTGTTAGGTCACATGAGCCAATTAACAGACAGAGTTCTGTCTTTTGCTTCCACACTTCTTGAGTTACAGTTAGAGTTGTAGTATTTCTGGTCAGGTGATCTCTGAGGCAGCACAGAGACCATCACAAAATGGTGGTTCAAGGCAAGAGATGTAAAAGGGCAATATTTACTTAAATATATATTCCAGTTTGGTAAGATTCTTTAACAAGCCACTTAATTTGATATAAACTGTTGCTCAAGTATTTATTTTGGGGGTATAGTTTTCCTTTAAGTCTACTAGAAAATCATGTAAAACTTTAGACCCAATATGCTGATTTTGCCTCCAACAAGGATTAGTTATATCTTAGTTTGGATCAAGTTAAAGCTACTGTTTAATTATTACAGAAAAAAATGAATTTTTTTTTTTAAAATTTGGATCATTTAGATAATATGGAGTCTATGGTAGATGGGCTTTCTGTAATTTTCTGCTCTCTTGTGCTCAAATTCACACCTTTACATACTGCTATACAGGTACCATGCAAATTCATATAATAGTTATATTCAAAAGAAAGATAATTTTTAAGACTGGTGCATTTCAATGTGCCTTTTACTTTTCTGACTGTTATCTTTCTGTCCCCTACCTTGGAGTTCTGCATGGATCATGGTCAGAACAAAACAAGAGAAGTAAAATGTAATGGCACAGGAAAAGGCCCAACAGGTTTGAGCACTGGATAGTGGTGCCCTCAAATGCTCAGGGCTTATGGGACTTCAGAACTTCCACTACACTCTTTGGAAGCAATTTGTTTTGTTTGAACTGTGTAAGTAATGACAGGAATGCAACTCTTGTAGGAATCTTCCACAAAGCTGTCCGAGAGTGTGATGTCCTGTGCCTCTGTATTTTTTTTTTAATTTCCCTAAAAACTTCTAAGCAATTACCAGGGAAATTATTAACATAACATATAGACAATTAGCATTATATAAATTAAAAATCACTTCTAATATAAAATAAATAAATCACTTACATTTAGTGTTAAAGTTAACCAACACCCCCTTTTGACATGAGTTCATTCAGTCGGGTTCATGTAAAAAAAGGTGATTTATCTGAACTTCCAAAAATAACCATACATTTTTTTTATTCCTCAGACTGAAAGGAAACCACACTCCGTGTGTTCCTGTGACCATAACATTGTGATATATGATCTTGTCAGCCTCAATTCAGGATATGGTACCCTCTCACCATTTAGGACAAATATCAATGTGTAGATTTGAAAAACAGATTTGTACTTTGTATATAAACATAAAACTCAACCGTATGTAAGGAATTTCAGGACTACAACTCCCAGGAGTCATAGAGTGTCAAAATGTCCAAATTCAAGATTACAGTTTTCAAATATTCTTAGTGTGTCTAAATGTCCTAACATATAATTCATACCACACCAATTTTCACCTGTTATGGGACAAATCCTTAAGTTTAATGTGTTTTTAACATCGTATTTTTTGGAAACTGCCCGCATAGGGCCTATACTGGGGTATTCGTATAACTTGTCATTAGGTGCCTTCCTGTGCTGCAAGAGCCAATTCCTCTCCTTAGGCTCACATAGTTATTCATTCCCTCCCCTACCTTGTATACTTGTAAAGTGATGGATTCTGGGAGTTGAAGTCTCTCTGCATTCCAGAGAATCTGTACATGACATACATAGAAAAGGAGAGCAGCTTTAAAGGACAAGGAAAGCCTTTTCTACAAGACTTTAGTATGTTATTGGGTACCCTTTCTGTGTACCTGATTGCTTCCTTTTAATCTGTGGAATCAGGCATGTCTGTGTAAAAATACATTTATATTTATTGTGGAAGTGCAGTGTTACATAAGACAAGCTGAATGAGCTAATTTCACAGGGGGGTACAGTTTCCTTTTAAATTACGTATATCATGGAAACAAAATATAATAATTTGTTCTAAAAAAGAATTGCCAATGCAGCAGTTCTTATTTTTTTCATAGATGTTTTTTTCTTAAACGACTAATTTTACCCAAATAAGTATGGCACAAATCCACTGCTATCTCCACTAAACCCAATTACATTTTGTTACACATTATCAGACAATAATTCCATAAACACATTTTGAAAAAAATTGCATAATATTCAACACAGTAAAATAAATATTTAACATTTAAAGATTTGCTTTCATATGAAATGAATTGCTATAATCAAAAAATTATATTGGCTTACAAGTAATGGGTGGCTTCGGCATCATTGTTGAAATATCTTGAGACCAGTAGAGAGGAACAGAACCTCGCACTTGCACATAAGATGAATAACTTCCTGCAGTGAAGGACATCACTGAGGCATCATGTACAATTTGTTCTGTCTCTACTTCATTAGCAACATCTCCCTAAGGAAGAGGGGAAGAACATGAATTGACCCAAACAGTATATATAAAGAATAATGAACTTTTTAACTTAATGATTAACTTTATCTAAACACATATAAAAATGTTGCTAGTAAACATTACAGACAAAATATCCAGCATAATAAGTTTTATTCTCCCACATCCATACACATGTAATATTGTTTTCTTTTCAATCTAACGAGAGAGAGAGACACAGAGAGAGAGAGCGAGAGAGAGAGAGCGAGAGAGAGAGAGAGAGAGCGAGAGAGAGAGAGCGAGAGAGAGAGAGAGAGACACAGAGAGAGAGAGCGAGAGAGAGAGAGCGAGACACAGAGAGAGAGAGAGAGAGAGAGAGAGAGAGACAGAGACAGAGACAGAGAGAGACAGAGACAGAGACAGAGACAGAGAGAGAGAGAGAGAGAGAGAGAGAGAGAGAGAGAGAGAGAGAGAGAGAGAGAGAGAGAGAGAGAGAGAGAGAGACTAAACTCAAACTTCTGGTGGGTGCTGTAGTCAATGAATGTAAAGGCAAAATATTCAAAAATTCTTTTATTCCATAAAGAAAGGCAAATTGAAAAGAATTATCCATGCTATAACACACTAGCTTAAAGGTGAACAATCCCTTTAAGGTGGTAATGTAATGAATTTATTGTTTGCTAGAGGTTTCTGGTCAATGCATGAATGTCTGAAATAAGATTTGAATTGTTGCTATGGGTTACTAGACCAGGGCAAAATTGCATCATTTATTAAATTTCCTGTATACATATTCTGTTTAACCAGGGGCACTGCTACCATGAGGCAAATGCAGCCTTAGCTGTATTCAATAGAATTCAATAGATGAAAAACAAGAATACAAAAAGCAAATATTAAAATGAGACATTAAATATTGCAGTTTTTGCACCTTAATTTCAAGACAATATAAGAGTGGAAGGTTTCAGATTAGAAGCTATATTTTTACCTCACAATTTGCTCCTCTTTTCAGGAAACGAGTCCCAGCAAATCTACTTGATCTTCTAGCCATTAGAGTCACGTACACTGGCCGACCATAAATCAGCAGTTCTTAGAAACCACGATTAAGGATAATCGGATGACAGAAATCACTTTTCTGAAGAAAAGGATTTATTTGACATTACCTAGCAAATGTTTTATGCAGAACAACATACTAGGGGTCATTTTATTTATCACGGGGTGCACGTACCCACGGGCAGGGTGAAGTTCCGTTGTGTGGAGCACAGAGCAGCATCAGAGGCAAAGCGAAGCCTCTGTCATAGGGCAGGCGTTAAAGAAAGAGCACCGGCCCATGTTACTATAGCTATATTGCTGTGTGATTTAATCAAAAGACATGCATCAATACTCAAATACTGTATCTATGTAACACATTTAAGCATTTCAAGATATTTCACATTTTCTGTGCTACTTTGCTGAAGGCTAAGGTGATTTTTTTTTTAAACAGAATTTTATCTTCATCTAACTTCACCCAAATTTGCCAGGTGTATTTTCACAACACATCTCATATTTACTAAAAATCGGAAATACACTTTTTCAAGAGAAAAGCAGTGAAATTTCTCCTGGAGTAAAATCTCTGAAAATTTGCCAGTATATTTTTCCCATACCATAGTAGTGGGGAAAATTCTCTACAGCATTTTCACCATGGAGAAAATTAGCATGGAAAGAGTGATGTTGATTTCTCTTTGCGAAAATACATTCTTAGTGCTCTTAGTGAATTGGAGAATTTTCACTAGAGAAAGTTCACCTGGAGAAGAGAGGTGAACTTATACTGTACCATTGCAAAGCAAATATTCACCGCTGCAAGTTCCTCCAAAACTTGGTTTATTTTACTTTTAGTAAATTGGCAATGTTGAGGGGAATCTTCATTTTTGATGAAACTACTGCAAATTTTCACTTTCAACCTTTAGTAAATATGCCCCAGTGTCTAGCTATATTATTGGCCAAATTTTAATCGTACATTTCTGAAGAATTGATATCTTGTTTTACTTGATTTCATATCTATGTCACACTTCTAGTCAATATACATAAATCTAAGAAGCTGAAAAATTAAACTGAACACGTCAACATGCATACTGAATTTTAAATAAAGGTCAATCCAGCAGTGCAATGAGGACTAGCCAGCAAGGCTAGCCTTAGGCCCATTGGAGTGTTTAGGCCCTGTACCTATTGGTGCCCCCACACAGCACTGAATGCCCACTACGGAGTGCTTGTTACAGTCTCAGGAGATAAAACTTTATTGTAAATTCCCACATTATATAAATTTAACTCAGAGCTGCCTCAGACAAGAGGTCTGAAAAGAATTACTGAGGACAGAGTCTGTGTAGGGCTCAGGAAAGCAGTAAAGGGTGGTGTGGGGTGTTGCCATGCTAACCAGCAATGACAAGTAAGGGTCCCAACCAAAATTGTTCATATTGGGCCCTACACTTGATAAGATCAGCCCTTCCAACCAGATTCCCGAAAATATCGGTACCTTTTTTATTCCAGTGCCAGTGGGGCACCAAAAGAAAACCCAGTGGACCCTGCCAGTCCAGGACCATATAGTGGAGAGCTTGCATCAGGGGCAGGAGGGGTTCATGACAATGGTAGGAAGACCACGCAGCAGGTGGGCGTCGGAGATAGCGGCCCCGGTGGGCCCAGCACACCCCTATCCAACACTGGTCTTAGAGGACCTCTACTGTACAGGCCAGTCGGCCTGCAGGCTTAAAGGACAGATACAGTATGAGGGGTGAAACACATGCCTAGGCCCCTCTTCATTTGTTTTTAGCCTACTGATTTTTTTCATCAGGACTAATAATTCTTAACCCACCAGGATGTGAATGCGCTGATTCTTAATTAAAATGGATACTAGATTGCCCACAGAATCCATGGATGATGTAAAGAAGCCAATCACGATGTACTACATCCTTCACATTCTGCAGCAGGTCGCCATTCCACACATACTTCATGTATGGCTCACTGCATATTCCAAAGACACCTGAAATAATACAAATATATTAAAATACAAAACAGTGAAAGAGTGTTTAACAACACTAGAATAACTGGTTGCCTCAGAAAATTAAGAATGATCAAAAAAGCTAACAATATTTAGGTACAGGTTATTTAGGGTCAGATTGCAATGTATAACCATTTAGTTGTAGTTCTTCTCTCGTTTAAGAGAACAATTACATGAATTTTCTTTTGTTCAGACAGTCCAAAATTTTCTATTATATGAAGAACATCTTTTGAAGAACTACATTTCTATGCATTATTCTGCATGCATGCATAAGTTGTTTCTACAGAATACTGCAGAACTATTTTGCTCCATTTAGTGCCAGGTTGGTGGGGCACAGTGAAAAAACTTGGTGAGCTTCACCACCCCAGAGCCACTGGCTGTCCTGCAGCAGCTGCAGACAGACAGCGGCAAGCAAAAAAAAAGTACCTAGCGTTGTTTGGAGGTACATGGGTGGGGGTGAGGGAGATGCGGTGGGGAATTTGCACTGGTGTAAGGACCCCGTGGCTGGGGTGGTGGGCCCTCCAAATGCCAGCCTTGGAGGACCCTGAATATCCCAATCCACAGATCTATCTCCATTAACAACATACACAATTCAAAATGCTAACAAAACCAGAGTAGCCTTGCTGGGTACCATTTACACTGCCAGCAAAAACCTATCATGCCATAACTACGCCACCCAAATTAAATGAAAAAATAAATCACTATATGCATCAATCAAATGTGAGTTAAACCCAAAGACAAAGATGTCACATCCCTGTTTATAAATGACAGGGAAGAAAATAAGGAACAATGTACTGATCTGCCTTAAAATGTAGTGAACTAAAAATAGAATAATGTGCATTTGTCAGATTCAGCATTTTGATTCCTGTAACAAGATAATAATAGATAAGTCAATACAATCTAACAGTGCATGTGACAGTTTCTTCTGTATAATTATAATTAGAAATATAACAGCCTTTGACATAAAACTGAAAAGTGTAAAGGTGAAGAAAGCAAGAACAAATGATTCAGCCTTAAACTATCTAGAAATAGCAGAAGTGAACTTGTCCTATCCTGCAGTACCAATTTCCGGTTTGTATTTTCTACATGTAATAATACATTGTACAAAATTATTAAATGCCATAATTTTAAAACCTTGTTATTTTGGAACATAGTGATAAGAACTAAACACTTGTGCAGTTCTTTTACTAAAGCCACAATCTGGCACAAAATTTTGCACATGCTTCTAGCAAGCAGTGCAGCAGGATTTGGTTCGGGATTCTGCCTTTTCAGCAGGATTTAGATTAGGCTGAATCCAACTGCCTGGCCAAACCAAATCTGAATCCTTAAAATCATGTGACTTTACCTCACACAAACAAGGAATTGATTTTTTTTTTTTTTTTTTAACCGAAAATCAACCTCAATTCAACCTGTGGGCAAAAAAAACCTGTACCCCCACCCACGTAGACCCCGCTCCCTCCTCCCCCCAGGCTAACTACCCCCCTCCTGGGAAATGCCCCATACCCCTCGTCCCAGATTCTTCCAGCGAAGTTCCACGCATCCATCTTCCGGCTCCTCTGTAAGCAGACTGAGAGATCAGTATTTCTGTGCATGCACAGTTGGAGCAGTTTGCCGATTGTGACAACTGTGCATGCGCAAAATTACACGAAAATTGACGATCTCCCAGTCAGCTTACCGAGGAGGCGGAAGATGGATGCATGGAACTTCGCTAGAAGAATCTGCGACGAGGCGCAAGTATGGGGCATTTCCCCGGGGGGAGGGTAGTTAGCCTGGGGGGAGGACGTCTACGTGGGGTGGGGGGGGGGTACGGGGTTTTTTGCCCACAGGTTGAATGCTCATTCTGTCATGATTTTCATGGTGTAGTTTTTATTTATAAACTACACTGTTTACACTGCAAACAATAACTAAAACCAACAAGTATATTTTTCTTAGTTGTAATATTGTTGTGTAGGCAGCCATCTCCGGTCATTTTGCCTGGTCATGTGCTTTCAGAAAGAGCTAGTGCTGCACTATGGAACTGCTTTCTGATGGGCTATGGTTTCTCCAACTCAATGTAACTGAAGGAGTTGCAGTGGGACATGAATTGTTACTATTGAGAGCTGCTCTATATCTACCAGGAAGCTGTTATCTGGTTATCTTCCCATTGTTCTGCTGATGAGCTGCTGAGGGGAAGGGAGGGGGTGATATCACTCCAACTTGCAGTGCAGCAGTAAAGAGTGACTGAACTTTATCAGAGCACATGACTGGGGGTGCCTGGGAAAGTGACAATATGTCTAACCCCATGTCAGATTTCAAAATGAAATTAAAAATATCACTTTGCTCTCTCTTTTAAAAAACAGATTTCAGTGCAGAGGTCTGCTGGAGCAGCACTATTAACTGATGTATTTTGAAAGAGTATCCCTTTAACAGTTAGCACTGTAACTGTATTTGCTATTTACACGTTTTTTTATTGTATTGACCCATTTGTTCTACTACAGTACTTTCTCACTAAAACATAAGACATGGAAGAGCAAGGCAACAGTGAACTGCAGAGAAAGCACAGCCTTCGGGGTTTTTTTCACGTCAGGGATGACCTGCATTTTGCGTGGACAGGGGCATGGAAAAAAACATTCTGCTTGGGGGATGGGGGCCCAGAGAAAACATTCTGCTTGGGGGACCGGGCTCCAAGTGTTATGCCACTGCAAGGCACAAATACTGTAAAAGACAGTTTTACACCAGCATTGCCTGGAAAAAACACCCTGTTTTAAGATTGCAAGATGGAGAAAGAAGGGTTTTGTTTAGCCAGTAAGTATTCACCACTGGCAGCCAAAGATCGCAATATGATGGATCCCATCAAGTGAAAAATGAAAATGAGGGAGATCAATAAAGACTGGAAGAGCACATACCAAAAAAAACAACAAATCAGGATTTTATGGGAAAATATGGTCGAGTTATGATTATACTAGAAATTACAAAAATAATTGAAAACAAAAACAAAATTAGAAAACATACTCACCAGACCCACCTTGGTTGCTTAATTCTTCATCTTCAAAAATATCAAAGCCTTCTTGTCGGGTATGGGGTACTGTTTCTGGCTTTAGCATTTCAGCTGGCATTCTTAGTATAGTTAGATTGTACTGAAGAGAGTGGCTCAAATCATAGCTGTAGCTAAGAAATGAAATTAGGACAAAGGTCAGGCCTTCTGGTGCAATACGAGTATATTCATTAGGCGTAACGTTGATGTGGTTTTGGTAGGATTGGGAGCATGTCTTGATAAAACTAGGAAAGACTTGGAAGCATCAGGGAGTGGCATGCTGCAAAATGCTCAGATTTCTAAATGCTCTTAGGCAGTACTATCCAATGTCTGCGGCAAAGAGGGACATCATTTTTCTGGGCAACATGGTGGAGGGACGATAATGGAAGCCAGTATTGACGACTCCCTGTTTTAAACCATACCAACTTTAAACCACACCCATGTTACCACAAGAACTTTTAAGACCATGTCTACATTAATGGTGGTAGCACACCAAAAAACCTAATGGTTGGTACTCACTGCAGAGATATCACTCATATGTGAAACAAAAAAACTGGGCCACCAATAGGACAGCACTGCTCTTAGGTATAGTATGTAAAATCATATGCTATGTAATTTAACTACATAAACAGCACCAGTGGTTTACAGAAGCCCAGTTTATGAGAGGGATGTGTAAGGTGAACAGACATATATATACAGCAACATAACATTACTGAAGATCAATAAGAAATGAAAATGTTAAATTCTATGAGTGCCCCTAGATTCTTGTTACTGATTCACAGGATTTAATCATTATATACATTAATAATTTAATTCTACTCTCATTTTACAATTCGATGAATGAGTGCACAAATGCATGAAATTATGTAATTTGTGCCTAATTTATTTTAATTAATATACATTGATTTGCTGTAATTAAAAAAAAAGGTCAGGCAAACTGCCTGATGACTATATAATTTTCTTAGAATATATAATAGAAAAGAAGCATGGTTCATTGGTGGAATTCTTTTAATTTTATTAAAAATACTAAAAAACATAGTTTGTTCCACAAGCATAGCACAACTAAACATCATCACCTAATAACCCATTTGATACTGTTTAATGGCCTTGACAAAGAAAGTTGTAGAAACAAATGTTTTAATATGTGTAATTAAAAAAATAATTATAAAGCATCAACGCATGCCTGAACTGTCAAGCTAGGTGATGCTCCCCAGATATTTCCATTGCCCCTCTCTGCCTTTGAGCTTCACACTCTTACGGGTTTGACGTAATCATCTAAGACAGGACAATGTGTGAGATACGTGTCCCACTACAAGAGAGGGAGAGGGTGCTACTTGCAGGGCTTTAAATAAAAAGTTCTCTTGTGCATGTTACCAAAATATTTCAGTAAATTACCAAAACATCCTTTAATTCCCCATCATGTAATGTGCGATGACATACAAAATTTTCTATTCTTCTAAAATAAGGGATTATTAGTAAAGATATCGTACTGAATTACCTGAAGTAGAAATTGCTGGACAGGTCTACATTCTGAAATATCCTTTGATACCTAAAAGAAAAACCAAAATCATCAGGTAACAACCAAAATGAAACAAGAATACAACTGAGGACTCAAGATACAGTATATATTAGGGATACACCAAATCCAGGATTCTGTTAGGGATTTGGCTTTTTTTTTAGCAGGATTCGGTATAATGCAAGGGGCAAATTTACTAACCCTCAAAAATTCGCCAGCGACAGCTTTGCTCACATCGCAACACTTTGTCAGGCGTAGATTCGCCAGGACAACACTAATTCACTAAAATCCGAAGTTGCATCCAGGGCGCTGAACACTGGCAAAGTTGCACTAGCGTTACTGCGGCAAGTGAAGTTGCACTAGCATTGACTCATTTGCATATGGCGGGAAGTTGAATGGACGTATATGTTGCAGCAAATACATTACACTACATAAGCCCATGTGCCATATGTTAGGAAATGTAGGGGAGAAGCCGGGTACCCCAGAAAAAATTTACGATCTTTTGCAGTCTATCAACCTGAAAAATGAAAAGTCGCCAGCGTGTTTTGGGAATTTTCAACCATGTTTTGAGGAAGTCCTATCTACTCTATTGCACATTGCCTGGTCTGAGGTGGCGAAGGCAAGTCTGGCGCAAGAGGTAACTTTCAGTTAAACCCGCATCTTAGTGAATTTGCGTAGTTATGTCCATTCACCAGAGCACAAATGCGCCAGGCGTTAGGGAGCGAAGTACCGCTAGATTCTTCTTCGCTAGCGAAGTTACGCCGTCAACCGTTAGTAAATTGGCGAAGTACAGAAATGAAGTCACGCTGGGGAATTTTCGCTAGCGTTAGTCACTTCGCCACTTTTGCCCCCACGTGTCTGGATGAACCAAATCCTGTTGCCACATGCAAAAGGAATTCCATTTTTTTCTAATTTGCATATATAAAATAGGATTTGGTTCAGAATTTGGTCAAATTCTTCATGAAAGATTTGTTCCAATACCAAAACAGTGGACTGGGTGCATCGCTTTTATATAGAAATTTATCTGATTTGTATAGAGTTAGAAGCTGATATCCGTAATCAAGCGATCCACAGCTTCAGTTAACTTCTAAAGTCTGTCTTGGTTAACTCAATAGTCAGTCTTGCACACTTAAGGTGGCCATACAGAGAGAGATCTGCCCGTTTGGCGATGTTGGCAAACAAGCTGATCTCTCCCCAATATGCCCACCTTGAGGTGAGCGATATCGTGCTGATCTGATCGTGGGCCCTAGGGCCCAACGATCGGATCATAATGAAAGGAATACGGGCGTTCAGATGGTGGACCACATCAACGAACAAATGTGGTCCGTGATCAGATAGGATTTTTAGCCCTGCCCGAAGAAGCCCATTGGAGGGCCCCATACATGGGCCAATATTTTATTGGCCCGTGTATGGCCACCTTTATGGAAAAATTTAGCAAAACGTGAGATTAGAGTTTGCCACAGAAAAACTCATCAACTTTCTATTCATTCCTATGGTATATTAGGATCACATTTATTAATGGGTGAAAGTCAGAGTTCACCATTTGATAAATGCAGTTCTAAAAATCCCATTGCAATGAATAGAATGTTAGTGAATTTTTTTTAAGGTGACCTCTCTCACATTTTGGTAAATTTGACCATTACCGTCAAATGTCAGTGCATCTTCCAATGGTAGAATATGTATTTTATAAAAGTTATTAAGGAAAAGAACTGTGCAAGCGTACATCATACATTATTATCCCTTAATTATGTTTTTATATTTCAATTGAACAGGTAAACTAATTACCAAATATTGTTGATTACTTGTTTTCCTAGTTCAGCACCTTTATTATAGAGTCATACTAAAATTTCAGCCTTACATATCATGGTTACAGACAAATGTATATTGTGGTAAGAAGCTTAGGTGCAAAGTAAAACACTGAGTTAGGGTGAAAGTGTGAACTGGATTCCTCCCAATCTAATAATTGTGCCCACACTTAAATTAGGTCAGTTATGCACTCCTGGTTCAACAGCATCACTGTTGGGTCTCTTAGGATGAAAATGTTAAATGTTTTTTTTTCTTGTTTTTCAAGTTTTGACTTAAGTTAGACCAACAAGACTGTATACAATATTCATGGCAAATTATATGGAACAGAGCTGTGTGTAAGTCTTGGCTTCTAGGGTACATTTGTGCTACACTACCGACTTAAGTAAATGGTGCAGTGTAAGACATTTTAAAGGGTTAGTTCACCTTTAAATTAACTTTTAGTATGTTATAGAATGCCCTATTCATAGCAACTTTGCAATTGGTTTTCATTAGTTATTTTTTATAGCTTCTGAATTATTTGCCTTTCTTTTCTGCCTCTTTCCAGTTTTGACCCCTGCTACCAAAAACTAATGCTCTGTGATGCTACAATTTCATACCTCCCAACATTTTGGAAAAAGAGGGACGAATAGATTTTGACCACACCGCCTAATTACCATGTTTGTTTTACAAAATGTTAGGTTATAAAAGTTCGAACAAATTTCTGTGGTTTTTGTGTGTTTTTACAGTTTTGTTAATGAAGGTGAATTGCCAGTATTGCCATTTTCGATACAGTTTGTGGACGGAAGATTCCTCTGTTGCATTTAGGAGATAATAGAATTGTAAATATAATTACATTCATGATGGGTCCAGTCCTCCAGTCTCTTAAGCTCATTATCTAGCATTGGCCCCCAAAAACTAGGAGCCCACAAGGAATGACAGCAACTCCATCATTGTTTCCCTCAAAAAACTATACATTTTTATTCCTCACATTTCTAACATTTAATAATAATAAAAACATTTAATTATATATAAATATAATATAAAAAATATTAGGTTTAACCCACCCTAATGCAGTCACCACCTTGCCATTAAAAGGGTTAAAGTCAACCATGTGTTGCATTTTTAATGAACCATTACATCGAATACTTCTACCATCTGCCTGTGATCAGCAGAAACATGGTGTGGAAAATTATTTTGTATTAATTATACTCCTCCCGTTTTTTTTTCTCTTTGTTGCTATGTTTGTGAAATAAAATGTAATCATGCATTAACAATTGTAAACACACTGATACCTGAAATAGTTTCCCAAAATTAACTAAATATGTATTTTGACAAGGGGTGCCCAAAGTTTTGCATTTTCATAAGTAGAATTGTGAAACAAGAGGGATTGCCAATTTAGTAGGCACATTTAAACATCTAAGGAGAGAGCCAGAGTGTTAATCAATCTGTACAGATCCAATTCCAGGCATCACGCGTGATGCATTTTGTATGCATAAATGCCTGTACTGAGCCACGGGTGCATCTTTAAAAACCTGTCTGTCACCCCAGAAAGCTTTCTGGTGGTAGGGATTTAAAAGTCCCTTCTCAAGCTCAGGCAGTGTTCAGTTTGAAAATCTCCAACCTGTGCATTACTGTTGTATAAGATTCTTGTGAGTACTGTCCACCATTTTCTGCACATCTCTAGAACTTTGCTGTGAACTTGGGATGTCTGCATGCACAGTAGAGAGAAATGATACTTTATTTGTGCGCAGTCAGCCCAAATCAGCCACAACTAATCCTTGGGACAAATTAAAAATGCAGATGGGGGCTCACTAGAATAGTAACCTGGACTAACATATTTTCCGGTGCATAGAAGTGCCAACCCAGGGTCTAATAACAGACACTGCTGTGATATGCTGTAGTAAACCCACAGCATTTATCAATGCAGAATAACAGTATATTAAACGGAATTGCATGTGAAATATTTTCATTTTTTGGTGTTACTGGTCCAATAAACTTCAGTTCATAAAATTACCTTGCTTCATCTGGATGGGTAACTCGAACAGAATCATTTGGAATATAAATCATGCTTGTATCTTCAATTTTATAAATTGCATGCCCTCCAATATCAGCCATCTTTCTTCTCTTTGTGATCAGCACAATGTAATAACCTTCTAAGAATTGTACAAACCCTGTGAAAATAGCAGATACATACACACGTGCAGATTAGAATTTAAAGAGTAGTTTCAAATTTAACAAGTAAAGATCATATTTTAAAAGTACATTTATTGAACTGATGCAAACAATCAAGAAGAAAATGTGTGTAGGCTTTAAGAAAAATGAACAGTGTATGGCACTGTAATTAACATTTGCCAAGCGTGGGAAGCTAACATTTGATTGATCGCAGGTCTTTCACATGCACAGCTGGACAAATGACGCTTAAATGGCTTTATTTGTTGACTATTTTCATACCAAGGGGAAAAACACGTGCAGACTTTGGGTCTCCATTTTTCCAGTAAAATGACTAAATTAATAATAATAATCAATATATAATGCATGCAATAATTTTATTAAAACTAGCATTTAGACATGCCACTCTTTTTCCCTTTAACCCTTTATAAGATAATATTCCAGATGAAAATTAAGGGAAAAAAGGGTCACGTTGCACACATAAAAGTCACAAGTCATACTGACAAAAAATCCACATGTAGATTTTATACATGGGCAGTATTTAAAGGGAAAATACGCAATATAAGCTCATTCTGTTGTGAAAATTTAGAGAAGGTGCAAAAACACCATTGGGGTCATTTACAATGAAGAATGCAGTGCAAAAAGGACACAAAGTGCTGATTGCCCCTTGAATAGATCTCAGCCTGCATTAGGGGCAGGCAGATAGGTGTCCCCCTCCCACATTGTTCAGATTCGCACGTAACGGAGTGTCATGAGGCACCCTTAGGCAGGTGGTCAGGGCCAGATTTACCCTCAGAGGCGCCCAAGGCCTCAGGGTCCTAGCCCTCCGTCCACGAGCACCCCCCAAACCCCCCTCCGCGTGAGCATGGGTGCTTATGTGCCATAGCGCAGGGAAGCTGTGCGTTCCCAATACACAAATACCGAAAACACATCTATCTGGCTGTACCCAAACATTGTTGTGAACAGGGACATCTATCCACTGAGGTTTTCTTTCTGTATTATAGCTAGTCTTGAAAGCAAAGGAGGCAGGACCGTACATTATTATTATTAAAGAAAAGTCTTTTGGATCAGTAAATTCCAAACCTCTCTGGACAAGAAGATGCATTTATTTGTATAATGAAATTGTACTATGCACTGTGCAGGTGATTAAGAGGGTAGTGGTAGGGATATACCCATAAACCCTTACACTGTATAAAGTAACCGAATTGTAACAATGCTTTATCGTTAACTAATTGATCACGTGATAGAGGTGTGTGTGTGTTTTTGCCATATATTTTTGTGTGCGTATTGTTTTTTTTTTTTAAACCAAACACATAACACATAACTACTATTTCCCAACCCCCTTAGGCTTACAGTACAATGCTACCCCTCCCTCATCTTTTACATAAAGTGATGGATTCTGGTACTTGAACTTTCTAATTTTTATAATGGGGTGGTGTGCAGATGCCGCAATTTCCAGAATATATTACGGCACAATGCTTCACTACATGACCACAACTGAATGAACTCATGACAAAAAGGCAACTGTTTATAAAAAGGTTTATAATGGGTGGTGCATGGATGCGGCAAGTTCCAGAATATATCACATCACAATGCTTCACTACATGACCACAACTGAACGAACTCATGTCAAAAAGGCAACTGCACCTTTATTCAGATCCCTTTGCAGCTAGAAATTATTCAGAGGTCTGGAAAGCAGACATTAGTAGTAGAAACCAGTATTTCTGGTGCATATTGTATGCTTCAAACAGCACAAATAATTTTGCTGCTACACAATTCTACCAGTGAATTTCAAGTTTAAAGAAATTATGTTAATACATAATTGTTAACAAAATTAAATATGGAATGTAGCACCCATCCTGCTCTCCTCCATTCACTCCAGGGACCCATTTACGGTATCTAGCTCTTCCTGAGTCAGCAAGCAAACACAGTCTTATTTGCTGCAACGGTATAAATTTTCCCTGTTCACGGTTTACTAGTTTTAATACTGGTGAAAAATACACACAATCATGGTAATTTCAAGTACATCTCTTATACTACGTATCTATACACTCACACATATCAACTATATATACTGTATACCTATACTAAACTATAGATCTTATAATTACAATAGTCTTGGATAGTATGCTTTCACAATAAGTCATCCAAGCCTTTCTTAATTGCATTCATAGACTCTGCCATCACAAAATCACCCGGCAGGGCATTCCACAATCTCACTATTAAGAGCCATTTGTGCTGCTTCAAATAAAAGTTCAGTTACTCCAGTCTAAAAGGGTGGCTCTGGTGATTAGCTAGCAGAGGGGAGATTATTATGCAGAAGGTTGTCTTAGCAGTAGAACGTGGTGCTACTGGGGATGCCAGAATTAGCTGCCAGATGCAGTAGTTAATAATGCTGTAGTGGTAGACAGAGAGCGAAATTTATGGAATTAAGAATATTGCTGAAATATGAGTGGACAGAAAGGCAGCCAGGAGTTTATCCTACTATCATTCTGAATGTAGTATATGTATATATGGGATTCTGCCCTAACCATGAAAACTACATTATAATGTCAATATATATGACCAAAACAAATCATATGTTATATGAGACAACTACGAAGTTAATTTTATATAGCATTACAGTAGGCTGAAAATTTTTTAAAAAACGACCACATCTACTATGAAATAAATGTACTCATTAGTGATGTGCGGGTCGAGAAAAGCTGGACCCGCACCCGACCCGAACCCTCTTGCCCGCACCCAGTTCCTCTCCTCCTTTTAAAGACCCACTCTAACCAGCCCTCACAGTCGAAGGTAGCGGCCAGGGAGAGCACACAGACAGCAAACAGCACAGCGAGCTCCACCCACCCACCCGACCTGCGGGTATTGGGCTGGCACACACATAACTAGTACACATTATCCTTCCAATCAAGGCAAAAATTATAAACCTGACAGTTAATGCTTTACAAAAAAAATGCTATATTGGGTTTGGAAGACACTCTGGGGCTCATATATCCACACTGGACAAATTTGCCCATGGGCAGTTTACTAGAGCAACCAATCAGCAATTAGCATTTTAAAGCCAGCTGCGAGTAGAAAAATTCATGTAGCAATCTGATCGGTTGCCATGGGTTACTGCTCTTGGGCAAATTTGCCCAGTGTTTATAAACGACTCCCAGTGCCGTACTACCATTTGTTAACTGCAAAAACCCTTAAATTCTTCTCAATCAATAAGGTTCCCAACAAAATTCCTCCTCTTGTATAACTAGAATTCATGCTATTTTTGTCCAGATTCCCAACATTGTGGTATGAACAGAGAAATAAGTATGTACTGTAAGATGTGGTAAAGCCATTCAAGTTAAAAGCAAAATAACCGGGTTTCTCCTTATATATCCATTCTGCTATGTCTGAATCTTTTGGCTGGAAACACCTCAGGTCAATCAGGTCAAACCCCTTTTTATGTGGGTACCCAACTTGCCAGCTTCCTGTAAGTGATCCGGCTTAATCACGGGAAAAGGCCTTTTTGCCACAAGTTATGTACTTTACATGAGGAATTCCAAATGTCAGACCAAGAGGAAGCTATTTCCAGGAGACTTGTTGCATGCGGTAGAGCTGATTTACTGTGGGCACCAAATCTGGTCTGCCATGGCCCTAATGGACTCCTGCTTATCTGTGCACAGGTAATCTATTTATCTACCACACAAGAAACAAACATGGAGAAGATACAGTCTCCCTGTTTGCCTTATTTGTATGTACAACTTTATTTGTAAAGCCGCAGCTCTGTACAACGCATAAAACTAATATATATATATATATATATATATATATATATATATATATATATATATATATATATATATATATATATATATATATATATATATATATATATATGTATATATATATGAAGGAATGACCAGCAACATCAAGTCCTTTGGTGAAAAATTCAAAAGTGTATTAAAAATGCATGTAAAGCCGACGTGACGTCAGGGAAGACACACAGGGAAGACAAATCACAAAATAAATATACACAGAATTTGTATCAGGACAAAGAGCTTAAGTGCTATGTGGTAAGAGACATTAGGAAGGAGGTCCCTGCCCTGTAGAGCTTACAGTCTAAGTTCTTACGCTTATTTAGCATAATAAATATATCCCAATTATTTAGTATTAAAGAAATAAGAAAAATGTATTTCATCACAAGCCCTATCATTGGACTAATTTTAAACAAAAGGGTATACAACAACTAATGAGAATCTGCCACGTCACCTAGTAATTGATAGGAGCAACAAAAGCCCTGCAAAATACAGTAAACGTAAAAATTTATCATTAAATATTTCAAATATATGGAAAAAAAGGTTGGGAGCTTAGCAAACAGTAAGCAAAATATATGTGAAAAAGTAAAGGTCTTGCAAATTCAAATTCTATGAATGCCAGAACTGTTCCTACGACTTCAGTACCAGTGGTACATAAAAAAAAAATTCTCAGTATGCTTATGCTTACACATACAAAGAGAAGATAAATCCATTAAGAATAGGTTGACAGTTGCTAGTATATTGGTTACCAATACATACAATCTGGCTATTTTTTATATTTCTGGAGTTGCATGATATTACGTGTAATATGCTTAAGCGCATTTACTGTTTCGCCGTTATTGGCATTTTTCAACATGTATAGTTTTTACACAGCAATCAAATTACCTAGGGTCCTGTAAGGGTACCAGGCTGTTAGGAAAGAAAGCTATATTCCCACCATGTACCAGGATAGCCAGTAGTTGCAGACTTGTGTGTGCCATTAACCATTCTGTGAATAAGAAAAAAGCCTTGCTCTTTTAAATTAATTGTTCATTATGAAAATAAAAATTGGGTAAAAAGAAAGGCTGTGCAAAAAAAAATAAAAATGTTTTCAACATAGTTAGTTAGCCAAAAACGTACTGTATAAAGGCTGGAGTGACTGGATGTCTAACATAATAGCCAGCACACTACTTCCTACTTTGCGGCTCTCTTGGTTTCCACTGATTATGTTTACACTGATCTGTACCTTTAACAAATGGGTCCCAAATACTTGCCAGTTTTTCAGCTAAGGTTTGCTGCACCCAAATGGTAACATGAGGAAATTATTAGTTGCTCTGGAAATTACTTACTCCCAATCTTATTTGCAGAAAGTGAAAAGTCAAATATGTGACAGTTAAGATCTCTGTTGAGCTCTATATTTCTTAACCCCTCTGCAGCCACTGTGCCTGTGGTGAATATTGTTACATCTATAAACCAGCATCTACTAATATTTTGTATTGTAATTCATTCCTATAGCTTTCCTGATAATAGTTTCTAAAAGCTTATTGAAAGGTAGAGCATCTTTTCTCACACTTGGGTAACTATACAGATTAAATACGAACTCTTGTGGCTTCAGCTACTTCATTCACACATTTAATTACTTAAAAACCTTTGCTTTATAAAAGCGCACGTGTATATATGAAAAGTGGATAAAGCTACAGTGAAATATGAGGCATTACAGAAAAACACTGGGAGAGTGAGGAAAATGCTCCCCTGCTGATGTGCATGCCATCTAGCAGCTGCTTTTATCTAAGCTGGGTTTTAGAATTCTTTTTACAGAGCTTTCTGTTCAAGGAACCTAAAAAAGCTTAGTACATTTATCAGTTTCTATAGCTAGTGATTTTATTGTCATCACACGGCTTCATGTGCTAAGTCAGTATGCTTTCACCCTCATTGGTTCATTCACAGGTTAAAATACTTCATAGGACTTAAAAAGAATAAACGTTACTGAACGTTAAAATATATATTTTGCCATATATTTGTAGAATCACAGGCAGGGTTGTTCCAGAAACGAGGCAAGGTGATGCATAGATGGCAAAAAGCTTCTTCTGGTAACTTTAAGAACCAAACTTCTGTTTATAAAACTGAAATTTCTTCTTTCCTAGTGAAAAGACATACATAGACACCAAAGTACAAACCTAGAATTGACCTAGAATAGACTGATGCTAAACTGGCAAGGTAATGTAAAAGGTGTATCATGATGGCGTCCCCCACCCCTTCCAAATTAATTGTAACCATACTATGTTATGTACTAAAATGCTGTAATGTGCTTCTTTTGAACATTAATAAAAAAACAGTATGGAAAAAAAGTACACACTCATTGCAGCACTGAGTGTGTGTAGTTCCAAGTGAGCCTGCATGTGTCCATTGAAATACAAACACTGCGGTCAAATTGATAAAATCAAAATCAAATAAAAAAGGGAAATCAAGCTTGTAGACACTATATACAGTATACCTAGAATGAGTATAAAGCTGGCCATAGACGCAAAGATCCGATCGTACGAATCAACGTACAATCGGACTTTCCCATCTCCCGACCCTCCACTAACCATTCAGATCAAAGTCTTACCATTCCGATCAAATAAGAACAGATCACCCAATGTTCTGCCCCTGACAGCAATCGTACAATAGTTATGTCTGACAAAGCTAGTGACAGTCTCCCTCTGAAAACCGTACGATCGGCAATACATGCAGAGATATTATCGGCAGGCGACAGTAATTTTCTAACCTGTCCGATTGACCAAACGACCGATCTCCGCCGGACGAAAAATGTCGGGACTCTCCACACTTGGTCCGAAAAATCGTATGAATCCACGATTCGTACGATTGGATCGTTGCGTCTATGGCCAGCTTAAGGAAAACTAAACCCTAAACATGAATATGGCTACAAACACCTTATTGTATAAACTGTTCTTATTTCACCAGCCTAAGGTTTTAGCTTCTCAATAGCAACAACGATCAAGGACTTCAAACTTGTCAAAGGGGGTCACCATCTTGGAAAGTGTCTGCTACACTCACATGCTCAGTGGACTCTGAGCAGCTGTTGAGAAACTAAGCTTAGGGGTCGTCACAAATTATCAAGCAGAAAATGAGGTTGTTCTGCAATATAAGCTGATGCTACAGGGCTGATTATTAAATGCTGATGCTAGTTGCACTGGTTTCTGTGCTGCCATGTAGTAATTATATGTATTAATTACAAATCAGCCTTATATTGTGACATTTCTATTCTATGTTTACTGAAAATTAAGAGTCAGGCCCTAAGCTCAGTAAGTGACCGCAGCACAGAGCATGTGCAGTGAATCAGCAGAAAAGAAGATGGGGAGCTACTGGGGCATCTTTGGAGACAAAAATCTTTATTGCTAAAGGGCTGTGGTTGCCTTGGGCTGGTACAGAAGCAAAAACATAATGTACAACATTTCTAGCTACTTCTTTAGTTAGGCTTTAGTTCTCCTTTAACATCTCCATAAGTACTGCAGACAATCTTGCCACATTAAAGGACTGCTAATGAATGTTACCATACCTACAATCCCAAAAGCAGACACAGCTCGTGATAATCCTGATGAACCTTTCTGTCCCATCTTTGTCCTGTTTCCAAGATCAAGACGACCAAGAAGCTCTCGCACTTCTTGCTGAGTGTACACATGCTAATAAATAAATAAAATAGAAATAAATACATTTGCTTGCAGGCAGACTGTTAGAAACAATTATGAAAATTATCATTTATGGTGATGTATTTGATAAATAAAAGATATTAATGGAGAAGTAGACTCAAAAATATAGAGGGTGCCAATTTTCTAAATTGCAATAATCCGACCAAACATTGGTCTATGGGACCTAGACCAAATAGTGGAATATGAATAGGGAGGGGCCTGAATAGAGAGATGAATAATAAAAAGTAGCAATAACAAACAATGTGTAGCCTTACATTGCATTTGTTTTTTTAGATGGGGTTAGTGACTCCCATTTGAAAGCTGGAATGAGTCAAATTTATAAAAAAAAGAAAAAACTAAAGACAATTGTAAAGGTGCTTAGAATTAGCCATTCTATAACAATAATAAAAGTTAACAAAGATGAACCACCCCTTTAAGGTATACAATCAAAAATGTGGAATACATTTTATCAAGATAATAGAATCTAAAACAAGTGAAGGAAGATCTAATCAATACAATCAATATAGGAACAATATATCAAGAAGGTTCCTGAAAGTTTTACAGAAAACGACAGAACTTTGCAGTTTATATTCTGCAAGGCAAATATGAATTGTAGTAGGATATTACTATTACTAGCAGGTATGGGACCTGTTATCCAGAATGCTCTGGACCAGGGGTTTTCCGGATAATGGATCTTTCTGTTAGCTCTTCATATCTTAAGTCTATTAGAAAATACCCAATAGACTGGTTTTTGCTTCCAATGAGGAATAATTATATCTTAGTTGGGATCAAATACAAGCTACTGTCTTATTATTACAGAGAAAAGGGAAATAAATTTTAAAAATCTGAATTATTTGATTATTATTGAGTTTATGGGAGCTTGCCTTTCCGTTATTCAGAGTTTTCTGGATGATGGGTTTCCGGATAACGGATCCCATACCTGTATTGGGATCAAAATAAAAATATAGCATGGGCAACCATAGTGTTAATAGTGGAGAACAGGTCTTCTCTGTTTATGTCAGGTATGAGACTGTATCTAAATTAATTTTAAAAAAAAAGAAAAAAAAAGCAGAAGGGCACTAGAAGGAATACTATCTGGTTGTTCCTAAGTAGACAAGGTGTAGATCCACAGAGTAACACCTACATAAGAAGACTTGAATAGCACATTTGCACTGCTTCTGCAAACATTTTTGATTAGCAAAGCAATAAAAAAAAAAAAAAATCACTGTACAATAAAAGGGTGTATACATCAAGCTATTAATTACATACATATTGATACTGGCAAATGTAGTTGAATTGTGCTTCAAAAGCGGATTAGGCTCCTTGCAGCCCCGGGTGCAAGCCCTACCCCCTGCCAGGGCAAAATATGCATATATCAAATAAAGCAGCAGCACTCCGGTATTGTTGAAAATAGTGAAAAACTTTACTCAAATGCCATAGGCAACGTTTCGGCTACGCAGGCCCTTTGTCAAGCCCTTGACAAAGGGCAAAGCTTTTTACTATTTTCAACAATAATGGAGTGCGGCTGCTTTATAGGATATATACATATTGATACTGATACTAAGTGGATCATGTTCAATTAAGCTTACAAACAAAAAACGCTTTTGAGGACTTGTGCAGATACATTGTTCAGTAGCACAGTTTTAGTGGGGTATTTATTAAAACTCACATTTATCTAATCTTTTTATTAAAACAAAGTCGACCTAACTCCTATCCACGAATGTACACAATTTATCAATAAATCAGCTTGAAAAAGTCGGTGCAAAAAAACATAGCAACATAATAGTGTGTCAATACGAATTGTGCAATTATTTTAACCCTTTAAGTGCCAGCAGAATTTCACATTTTGGTTACGCGAAATGCCAGCCGTTTTTAAGCATTTTGTGCTCTCTCACCTAGGAAAACTATACATTGTTTTTTCAGTAGAAACTGAGCTTTCTAAATCTGCCTGAGTTTTCATGTATTTCCACCTGTGCAAAAAAATTTATAGTGCTAAATACCAAAAAAAAAAAAGAAAAATTACCATTTTTCATCGTATATCAATTTATACCAGAAAAATATTTCATTTTACGGATGAAAATCCAACTGATTTGGAAAGCCTTATGTCTCTCGAACGTGCCAATACCAGATATGTATAGTTTTAGGGAGATTTAGGACTTCTGTACAGCAAAAACTCCCGGCACTATATTACCGAATTTTGAAAGCACTAAGGCAGAAAACGGCATGCTTTAGATTCCAAGGCAAAAAATCCTGAAACCGTAGGTTTACCCCAGAAAACCATACATTTTTGAAAAGTACACATTCTGCCGATTACAAAATGGGTAACTATGTCTCTACTCCCAACTACCAAACATAAAAGCTTGTCTGAACATAGCGGTTTTTCAAAAAAAAATTCAAAATTCTGAAAATATGATTGCCAGGGGTCCACTGAACAGTTTGATACCCATTATGCATAGGTTTACCAAAGTATCTGGCATTTAGAGACACCAATATGAAGTTAGCACATCCAAATTGTTCAGGACTTTACTTCAGCTACTGAGAAATCAACACATTGACTGCATTTTTTGCGGGGTAAAAACACAGAAATATATGTTTACCCCCCAAACCCATATATTTTTGGAAAGTACACATTCTACAGAATCTAAAATGGGTACCCATGCCTTTCTGCTCCAAACTACTGAGTCGCAAGGCTTTCCCACAATTGTCGGTTTTGGTGAAATATCTGAAAATTGCCTCAAACCTTCAACTTCCCAGCACCATATCACCCATGTATCATTACATATCAAAAAAAAGCACCCAAATTGTGATTGCCAGGGGTCCTCCAAACAGTTTGGTGCCCACTGTGCATAGGTTTACCAAAGTATCTGGCATTTAGAGGCCCCAAAATGAAGTTAGTGCATACAAACAGTCCCGTGGGTAACTTCAGCTAATGAAAAATCAACACATTGACTGCATTTTTGTGGGGTAAAAACACAGAAATATATGTTTACCCCCCAACCCCATATATTTTTGGAAAGTACACATTCTACAGAATCTAAAATGGGTACGTACCCATGCCTTTCTGCTCCAAACTACTGAGTCGCAAGGCTTTCCCACAATTGTCGGTTTTGGTGAAATATCTGAAAATTGCCTCAAAGCTTCAACTTCTCAGCACCATATCACCCATGTATCGTTACGCACCAAGAAAAAGCACCCTAAATATGATTGCCAGGGTTCCTCCAAACAGTTTGGTGGCCATTGTTCATAGGTTTACCAAAGTATATGGCATTTAGAGGCCCCAAAATGAAGTTAGCACATACAAATTGTCCTGTGGGTAACTTCAGCTAATGAAAAATCAACACATTGACTGCATTTTTGTGGGGTAAAAACAGAGAAATATATGTTTACCCCCCAAACCCATATATTTTTGGAAAGTATACATTCTACGGAATCTAAAATGGGTACCCATGCCTTTCTGCTCCAAACTACTGAGTGGCAAGGCTTTGCCAAATTTGGCGGTTTTGGTGAAATATCTGAAAATTGCCTCAAAGCTTCAACTTTCCAGCATCGTATTGTCCATGTATCATTACCAGCATAAAGCATCCTAAATATAAACATAGGGGTCTACTAAACAGTTTGATGCCCAATGTGCATAGATATACCAAACTATGTGGCGCACAGAGACCCCCAAATGAAAATATGTATAGATATTTTCACGGCTGACGCGCTGGCTGCTGCAATATAACCACCTGGTGTGTGTATTATGCGACATTAGACCACCTAACAGTACAGAGACCCCAGAAAACCATATATTTTCAGAAAGTACACATTCTGACGAATCCAATATGGGTAAATAAGTGTTTCTACTGCAAACTGCCAAACTGCAAAGCAATGCTGAACATAACGGTTTATATCAAATTTCTGAAAATCGTCACAAAGCTTGAATTTTACCCCATTATATGCCTCCACATTTCGTAATTTATCAGCATAAAACATCCTAAATATGAACGCCAGGGGTCTACTAAACACTTTGATGCCCAATATGCATAGATATACCAAACTATGTGGCGCACAGAGACCCCCAAATGACAATAGTGTATATACATTTTCACGGCTGACGCGTTGCCTGCTGCAATATAAGCACCTGGTGTATGTATTATGCGACATTAGACCCCCCTAACAGTACAGAGACCCCAGAAAACCATATATTTTCAGAAAGTACACATTCTGACGAATCCAATATGGGTAAATAAGTGTTTCTACTGCAAACTGCCAAACTGCAAAGCAATGCTGAACATAACGTTTTTTATCAAATTTCTGAAAATCGTCACAAAGCTTGAATTTTACCCCATTATATGCCCCACATTTCGTAACTTATCAGCATAAAACATCCTAAATATGAACACCAGGGGTCTACTGAACACTTTGATGCCCAATATGCATAGATATACCAAACTATGTGGCGCACAGAGACCCCCAAATGACAATAGTGTATATACATTTTCACGGGTGACGCGCTGGCTGCTGCAATATAAGCACCTGGTGTGTGTATTATGCGACATTAGACCCCCCTAACAGTACAGAGACCCCAGAAAACCATATATTTTCAGAAAGTACACATTCTGACGAATCCAATATGGGTAAATAAGTGTTTCTACTGCAAACTGCCAAACTGCAAAGCAATGCTGAACATAACGGTTTATATAAAATTTCTGAAAATCGGCACAAAGCTTGAATTTTACCCCATTATATGCCCCACATTTCGTAACTTGTCAGCATAAAACATCCTAAATATGAACGCCAGGGGTCTACTGAACACTTTGATGCCCAATATGCATAGATATACCAAACTATGTGGCGCACAGAGACCACCAAATGACAATAGTGTATATACATTTTCACAGCTGACGCGCTGGCTGCTGCAATATAAGCACCTGGTGTGTGTATTATGTGACATTAGACCCCCCTAACAGTACAGAGACCTCAGAAAACCATATATTTTCAGAAAGTACACATTCTGACAAATCCAATATGGGTAAATATGTGTTTCTACTGCAAACTGCCAAACTGCAAAGCAATGCAGAACATAACGGTTTTTATCAAATTTCTAAAAATCGTCAGAAAGCTTGAATTTTACCCCATTATATGCCCCACATTTCGTAACGTATCAGCATAAAACATCCTAAATATGAACGCCAGGTGTCTACTGAACACTTTGATGCCCATTATGCATAGATATACCAAACTATGTGGCGCACAGAGACCCCCAAATGGATATATAGTAGATAAAATTTACAAGGCAAAACAAAATAAGGCAGTAAAGAGTGAAATGCAAAAAAATCCAATAAAACCACAAAAATCAATGGGTTTTTTTCCAGACTAGTGTTATCGGCCGTCAGAATCACAGTTTGAATATTTAAGCTGGGCCAAACAGGTTATACGGCTAGAAACAAGTGAACACAACATATGCAGAGCTGAAAATGCAATAAAATGGCTAAAAATGCACCAAAATACCCAAAATTGCAATATAATCACCGAAATAACATACAAAAGGTATTGCACAGTACGGTTAGTGAATGCGCTATTCGTAATGGCAATAAAACATTTTTTTCAGCCAAAAAAAGAGACGATGCGATAAGAAAGAAAAAAAAAAGTCACAATGCCATGTATGTGCGTGTGCGTGTGTACAATTAGTAAATTACATGTTATGTGAGCGTGTGTGCGTGTGCACGTGTGTGTGAGTGCAGTGAGTGTAAGTGACCCCCCCCAATCCCCAAAAATGTATGTGTAAGTGTGTGTAAGTGTGAATCTAAGTGTGTATTACTGTAATAAGTGTGTGTTGGTGTGTTTGTGTGTGTGTAATTGTTGCACTAACCTGAAAAAGTTGCTGGAGACTGTTGCAGACGATCTGGAAGGGCCCCAGGAAGACATCTGCGACGTGATTCCTGTCCCTGTGCTGTGGGGGTGGAGCTGATCGCGGCAGTGTAGGCTGCAGCAGCAGGACACGTAAGTGACACGTGCCTGCTACTGTTTTGGGGCCCCTGGGCGATCGCGCCCCAGGGGCCACTCGATCCCCTGCTCTGCTCGTTGCCTAGGGGCAGGGGATCGAGGAGGAACGGAGCGAGCGGCTCTAACAGCCGCTCCTCCGCTCGAGATCCCGGAAGTGCTGCAGAACGTAGAATCTACGTTCTGTGGCATTTCAAGTACCTTTGCCACAGAACGTAGATTCTACGATCTGTGGCATTTAAAAGGTTAAATTGGCACTCAGAAAACTTGATTTTATCAAATTGTCGCTGCGACAACTCGAATTTATTGGATTATCGGACAAAAGCCAGCGTGGATCACGATGTCAAGAAACATCTTCGGGAACATCTGCCATTGACTTTTACATGACCTCAAAAATGTTTTAGCTAGAGTAATTTAAGATTCTGATTTTTAAAAACTTTGGGAATTAAGAAATATGTACAAATTTGAGGGTTTTTTCCCCTCTAAAAATTTGTTTTCCCCCTTAAAAAATGGAACAGAAAAATGTGAGGTTTAATAAATAGGCCCAGTAATGTGAGCACCAACACAAACAGCAACAAACAAATCTTTTGAAACAACACTCATACCCAAATTATCACTTATGTTGTCATACTTTAAAATGCATGCTCTGCTGTAATTTAGTGTTGAAATCTCCTGCAACTGAAAAGTATTCAACCAACAAGCAGGCTGTCATAATAGTGTTATAGGAGGCATATGCTAGAACATTTTATATATGATTAATTCTGAATTGTCTATTTTTAACTCTTAATTTTCCATGCGAATGTGTAGAAATAAAAATAAGCAACACTCTGATTATATTTCAGATTCTGTATATATTAGGGCCACTATATCCCTAGATTTTCCATCAAAATTGTGCATATTTCAGGGGAATACATCTATACTACCCCAGATTTTATCTCTTTGTGATAAACCAGTGCTGGGTGTTGTGGAACCAGAAAAATGCACACAGAGATGCCAGACTGCAGAGTAGAAGTCAGCTTTAATCCTGGCTGCTCTCTCCACACTGTTCGCTCCTCCCCCTTCACTTCCCCTTCCTGTGTCCATAACCTTTCTCATTTCTCCACCCAGTGCTAACCTGCTAATGCATATTAAAATGAACATTTAACATCACAGGAAAGAATGGAACATTACATCCCTCCCCAACTTACAGAAACAAAATAAACTTCAACAAACTAGATGCAAGTGCTCAGAGGCAGAATGTTTTTGAAAAGTCAGTATCAAGAGCTTTACTGAAAAACAAAGTCTTTGAAGTGATCTGGTAGTCTTCAATTTGTTCTATGTGGATAGCGATGAGCTATACCAGGCTGTGGATCCTCTTGTACAGTTGGTGCTTGAGTTGTTGCAGGTACTCCAGAAGACATATCCCCAGGTGTGTTTTGAGTTAAAACTGGTGTTCGTTCCTTCATCATCTTCATCATAAGCCTTTTGGTCTGTCCACCAATGTGGCCTTGAGTTTTCTTGAAGTAGGATATATTTCTAGTTACTTGTTGTCCATTACGCTGAGCGGTGACCATGGTACCCTCGACTTGGGTAACTTCATAGTGTTCAGGATGATATGGTGAGGATAACTTGCTGCCAGGTCTCACTCTCTTGACAAGAACCCAATCACCAACCTCCATTGTTATTATTTTTCTGTGACGGACACCCTGATCAGCATATCTTTTCATCCTCTCCTTTGCAACAGCATCGTTATGTGTGATGGGTGTACTGGCTGACGTTAGAGGGAGATTTGGCAGTTTGATACGCAAAGGTCTATTAAAAAGTGCCGTGTTGTGCCAGTGGAAGAGTGAGGTGTTGCTCTGTACTGTCGGAGGAATTTGCATAATTCTTGTTGAAAGTCCTTATGTTCTCTGGTAGCAATCCAAAGAGTTTTGTTCATGGATTGCATGAACCGTTCAACCTCACCATTGGCCTGAGGCCAGTAAGGAGTAATTTTCCTGTGGGTAAAGCCTAGGTAGGTGGTGAAAGACTGAAAGTCTGTACTACTGAAAGGAGGGCCATTGTCAGTCTTTACAGTTTCTGGTATACCATATTCAGAAAAGAACTTGTCTAATTTGGGTATGACAGCTCTGGCTTAGGTTGCCAAGACAGTTTCATGAAAATCTGGAAAAATCATCCATGATGACTAGAAGGTAGGAATGGTCTGGCAGGGAGCAGAAGTCAACACTAACTGCAGTCCAAGAACTATCAGGTAGGGGTGTCATTATGATGAAGATGATGAAGTGGCTTGTGGTCACTTACCACATTAAATCTGAGACCAAAATGGTAAAGGTGAAAATACAGACAACCCTAAACAACTGCGAGAGCTTCCCTTTCTATCTGTGAATAGCGTTGCCCTGTCTTTGTTAGTGCCTTGCTTGCATAAGAAATTGTGTACACCTGGCCAGTTTTAGAGATTTGAGTAAGAATTGCACCCAGGCCCACTGGACTGGCATCTACTACAAGCTGTTTAGATTTCAGTGGCTCAAAATAAGACATTACAGTGTCACTAGTTAGGTTGGATTTTAGTGCATCAAAGGAATTTTGATGCTTAGTGGTACATGACCATGGAACATCTTTTTTGGTAAGCTGTCGCAAAGGTTCTGACACAGTAGCAAGATCGGGTATGAAACGGCCACAATATGTTACAAGGCCAAGAAAACTGCGGACCTCAGTAATATTCTGGGGCTGACTGGCTGATTTTATCGTGTCTACTTCCTGAGGGTCTGCTGATATCCCATTTTCAGAAAAAATGTAGCCAAAGAAAGTCAGAGATTTCTGATTTTACTGACATTTTGAAGCATTTAATGTCAGGTTGTAGTCTTGTAATCTTTGAAATACTTGTTCCAGTCGCCTATGATGTTCTTGTTGGGAGGTTCCATATACAAGGATGTCATCACTTACATTGAGGACACCAGTTATCCCAGAGAGTATTTTGAAAAAATATTTTGAAAAATTGAAAAATGTCTGCAGCTGATGATATGCCAAAATTCAGTCTCTTAAATCACCAAAGACCCGCATGTGTGTTAAAGTTGTAATATACCTGGATTAGGGGTGCAGCTCCAGCTGATGATATCCCGAGTTAAGGTCAAGCTTTGAGAATATTTTGGCTCCATTTAAATCTGTGATGATGTCATCAATAGTAGCTGTGATGTGTCTTTGTCTTTGAATAGCCCTGTTTGCATGTCGCATGCATAACCTGATTTTACCAGGCTGCTTTGGTTTAGGTGCAACAACAATTGGAGAGACCCAGGGAGATGGGCCTTCCACTCTTTCAATAATGTCAAATGTTTGCAGTTGCTGTAACTCTTTCTTCACCAGCTTGCGAACATGAAAGGGAATGCATCTGTGAGGCTGAACTGAAGGTGGTATTGACTGATCAATATGAAGTTTCACCTGTAGCCCCTTCAATTTGCCAATGGCATTAAAAAGTTTTGTATGTTTATGGATTGTCTGGAGCATGGGATTCATTTAAGATGCTCACTAGTGTAACAGGATTGAAGGCCACTGCACTGCTGCAGCTAAGGAGTGTGTCAGCAGCACATTCCACAACATAGAAAGAGACAGTTATTGAATTGTCTTTGAATGTCAGTTCTGACTGATATTGACCACATATAGGCAAGGCATTTGATAAGGAAAAATTTTCAGCTCAGTATTTTGTAACGCAGGTTTTACTTGTAAAGTTCTGGTAAGTGATTTGGCTTATGACATTCACAGATGCCCCTGTATCAATCAGAGCTTCTACAGGGTTGTCGTTTATTAGAATTATCTGCCGTGGATTAGCAATAGCATGTACATGACAAGAATTCTTTTCAGTAACTGAGAATAAGTATGTGCTGCCTGTATGTTCAGCTCCCACTGGTGTCACTGTGCTTACACTCTTTTCTGGAGATGCTTTAGCAGGTACAGGTAACTGTAATCCATTTTTGGAGCTGATCTGTATACTTTTGCAAAATGATTATGTTTTCCACAGTTATGGCATATTAACCCTTTTGCTGGACAGTTTTCCTGGTGGGGATAAGGACCTCCGCAATAATAGCAGGTTGCAGCAGATTTATGGGCTTGATGTTGTTTCGGTGTGATATTAGCTAAAGAGAATGACTGATCTAGAATACTGTCATTTTGCTCAATCATTTTAGCTTTTTAGCTTGATTCTCTGCAGCATCGTTAATGCGGGCAGTCTCTAGTAATTTAGATAAAGTCATAGTGGGGTCTCTGAGCTTGTCCTCTAAGTTTAGTTGAAGTGCACCCCTGTATAAGCTGCATGCAAATTTCATTGTCTACAGCTGCAAATTCACATGAGACAGCAAGATGTCTTAATCTCACACGATACTCATCAGTGCTTTCATTTGGTGACTGTTTTGACTGTCTGAACTTGAAATTCTCCCTAAAAGGGATAACTCCCGAAACGCGTTAGGTCTTTCCAGCAGGAACTCCAATAAACCCCATTTTCAGAAGTGCCGTCTACCTTTCGAGTTTTGTTGAAATTCTCTCTGGATTTTTATGTGGAGAAAGGTAGTTTGTTAGGGCTGTTTTGCATAAATCATAGTCACTATCACCTCCTGTGAGAAATAAATTAAAATCCAAAGGTTCTGCAGTTCACTCCCTTTGCCGGTAAAAGATCTGTTCTCCCTCAGATCAACCACAATGTAAAAACCTTTCCTTCATGCGAAGATATACCAGCGCTGTAAGCTTAGGGATAGACACCAAGAAAACACAAAAATAAAATATAGTGTAGTATTTTCAAATAAGATTTGCAAGTCTTTGTGCGACTGTTATATGGTGTGGTTTGACCTTTTCCACCAAGGGATTCAATTACCCTTTACCCGTGACTTTTTAGTGATATACGTGGCGACCTCCTGTGTAAGGTAATGGGTACTTACAAACGTTTAGTTTTGCCACTAGCATATAATATAGTCCTTTATCCCAATCCTGGTTATCTTTCAGTCTCTCAATACTGTTTAACAGTGCAGTCAGTTTGCTGAAGTGTTAAGTCATTAAGGCGATCCAAAGGGAATGTTTTCAGAAAAGTGCTCGTGCAATCCGGTCTTGGTCTTGATGGCAAAGCAATGCATTGTTAGTTGAATTCTTTATATAGAGAGCACTTTTCTGAAAACATTCCCTTTGGATCGCCTTAAAGGGGTTGTTCACCTTCAATGTACAAATCTTCTGAAACCACTAAAAATGCTCTCAATGTGTTAGAAAAACCATTTTCCATAACAAAAAGTAAAAATGCCATTGTAAAAGCTAATTGTTATACCTATAAACTCAGTCCTTCTCCTGTCTCTCTGACCAGTTTTCTGAAGTGATGGGAGTGGCCTATTTTGAACCTGACACACCAAGAACTTCCTATATGATGACATCATCATGCCCAGGCTTTGCCCTTACTTGTTTCCTATTGGATGTTGATACTGCCCTCCTCCTAGTAATTTATTGGGTGCTTGTGAACTGTAACCGGTCACATAATTTGAATGGTCATTGGTTGATTACTCAATTGTAATGGCAGAGGTTAACAGACGCAGCATATAAACAAACCTGCTTTGTAACAAACAATCACACAGCCGTGCAGACAAATACTGCAGAAAAGGAAGGAGCAACATTGTTCTCCAAATTCTGGCCCTCTCCTTCTGCCTAGATTTAAACTGAATGGAGAGCCAAAGGGGTGTAACCTCTGGGAATAAATACTGGCTTTTCTATATTTTTATCTTTTAATACCTTTGGCATTAAGCATAATGTCAGTTATTTACAAAACTGCAACAAAAACCAGCACTGACTTGCTTAGAAACGTATGTAACTTACACATCTAGCAGGGACAGTAGGGCTGCCACCTCACCCTTTTAAAACCAAACACATATGAAATCCACAGCCTGCATGGCTAATTATCAACTCATTTAGATGCTGCAGACTGAACTGATTTCTGTGCAGCCATGTATCATGCATCTAAATGAATTGCTAATTAGCCATGCAGGCTGTGGATTTCATATGTGTTTGGTTTTAAAAGGGTGAGGTGGAAACCCTAAGTGATTTTGTGCGCTCATCCGGGGGGGGGGGTGATTTACCTAGGAAAACGATACCTTTTTTAAGTGTTTAAGTGTTCCACTTCTGGAACAAGTTATAAAAAAGTTATATTTTTCATGATATAGGGATCTATACCAGAAAAATATTTTACTTTATGCACAAAAATTCAACTCATTTGGAAAGCCTCAAGCTCATACAAATAGTCAGCTGCTGAATAATGATTTTTTATGAGGTAAATACACAAAATAATACATGCCCCCCCTCCTCCCAAATAATATATTTCTGGAAAGTACAAGTGTCATCTCCCATAGTATCCATTTTAAAAATGATTTCTTTTTTCTCTGTAATAATAAAATAGTCGCTTGTACTTGATCCCAACTAAGATATAATTAATCCTTATTGGAAGCAAAACCAGCCTATTGGCTTTATTTGATGTTTACATGATTTTCTAGTAGACTTAAGGTATGAAGATCCAAATTATGGAAAGATCCATTATCCATAAAACTCCCGGTCCCAAGCACCTTGATCCCCCCATCTGCACAGTTGAAGTCTCTGCAGCACACAGCCCACACTCCCCCTCCCTCTCACAAACTTGTAACAGTTTTTCTTCAGTACCTGAATGCTGCTCAAATTCCCCAGCACAGGAAGCAGTGGCAGATTGACAGCAGACATAGCCAATAGGAGTTAAGTTAGCTGCCAGTACAATGTGTGATGTCATATAAGGAAGAGGTTTTTGGGGGTCAGTGACCCCCTCCCAGCACAGGGTCTGTGTGGAACTGAAGGATTAGTACAGGGACACTTCTGAGGTGAATATCTCTTGAACTGTACTTTTTCTGTTAACTATTTCTATGGAAAAGTTTGTTCTATTCATGTGAACTGTTAGATTTGTCAATTTGTTACAAAGGTGAACAACCCCTTTAATGACTTAACACTTCAGCAAACTGACTGCACTGTTAAACAGTATTGAGAGACTGAAAGATAACCAGGATTGGGACAAAGGACTATATTATATGCTAGTGGCAAAACTAAACGTTTGTAACTATCACCTCCTGTGCCTGGCAGAGTAATAAATATATCATATACTTGCTCCCCTGCATAATGTAATAACATGGCTTTCTTTCTGGCATTGTCAGTAATGTTCATGGCTTGGAGAAATATTTCAAAGTGCTTTAGCCACTTATTCCAGAGTGTTCCTAGGTTTGCTTGGGACCGGTACACATCAAAACAGGTAAAGTTAGGCAGGCTGGCCATGCTGTGTGCTGGAATGCTGAAAGAACTGTGGATTGTGAGTTGTTTTACTGATACCTGCAGATGATATGAATCCTCATCGCCAGTTGTGATAACCCAGTGCTGGGTGTTGTGGAACCGGAATAATGCACACAGAGATGCCAGACTGCAGGGTAGAAGTCAGCTTTAATCTTGGCTGCTCTCTCCCCCTTCCTGTGTCCATAACCTTTCTCATTGCTCCACCCAATGCTAAGCTGCTAATGTATATTAAAATGAACATTTAACATCACAGGAATGAATGGAACAACATTACACTTTTCACATTATATAAGAAATCCTTGTGATGAAAAATGCAGTGTACAGTCCTAGTCACACTCTCAGTGGCATCAGGCCAGACCTCTTCAGTTCCAAACCATGCCCCTATCTACCTAACTGGGATTATAAATATAATATGAACCCTGTGGGAGATGATGAAGAGTTTATGGACACTTGGTACAGGGACAGCTCAGGCAAGGCTGAAATTTTAACCTAAGCTAGCAAAAACACGGAATGTTTGGAAAAATAAAGCAATTAGAATAAAAATCAATATAGTCCTTCAGTATACGTCGGATAAGGATTCACTCTCAGTTTTAGACCGATTCTTACTGCTTCTGTCTAATGAAGCCTTATAATTCAGTCAAGGATAATTAAATTGTAAGAAGAAGTCAAACGTAGATTAATGCAAGATTAATTTCAAGTGAAAAAGAGCGTTGCTTGAAACATGTAGTGAGTTTGCTCGAAACATAGTGTGTTAATAAAAAGCACCCGGAATTTTGCAGCATTAATCTGCATTTGACCTCTTCTCACAATTATCCTTGACATCAGTATAGATTCAACAGGTTTGTAACTATAGAGAAAGTAGACCCTGTGACTACTGCGGGGCTCAAGAGGGACTGATGGGCTAGTTACTGATAACTGCTTTCAATACGAGTTTATAAAAAACATGTTATAGCCCTGAGGAGACCAAAATTAATTTTGCTGTGAGGCCTTGTAACTTTTAATTACACCACATATTCAGCTTTTAATATTTTTAGGGAACAAACTACAGTGGTATACTGTACATTACACTTTAGGTTTAAAAATCTATTTTTTAACAATATTTTTCTGGTATCTAAAACAGGCTTTAGGTCCATGTGCATATATGTGAACATTACAGTGTTACCTTGGATGAACATCAGACTGGCAGATATTAATGCAATATGGCTAACAATACGAACATTTCCTTCCATGCTGTCAATGGTGAGTAGTGATGGGCGAATTTATTCGCCAAGCATGGATTCATGGCGATTTTTCACATTTCGCCACCTGCAAATTGTTTCACACAACTACTGCAAAAATTTGCCGGCAACAGAATTTGCTGCAACAAAAAAGTGGGGTGCATAAAAATTGGAGCGTGTCAAAATTCACTAATGCATTTGGACAAAAAAGTTGCACATGTAAAAATTGCTGCACATAAAAATTATTTTGATGCCCATTGACTTTAATGCATTTGCACAAAAAAGTTATGCATGTAAAAATTGTTGCGTGTCAAAATAATTTTGACGGCCATTTACTTCAATGTATTTGAAAATTTTTGGGCGAAGCGAAATGGGACAAATTCACCCATCACTAATGGTGAGTAGATAAAGAGACATATGGAAGAATGGGGTTACTGTATATGATTTTTTTTAGAGAAACAGGAATATCTGAAATCTGAAATCAGTAAAATTGTATGTGACCAGCAAAACATAAATAAAATTATATTATATTGCATTTCTGAAAACATTACTGTTGTGACAAATATTGTCTTCCTGGGAAAAACTGTGACCATCTTGGACTTGTTATTGCCACATAAAATGTCAGGAGCAGTTTCAGTGCACAAGAAAAGACTGGCATCTTAGATCTCTATGTCCAGGTGGTGACTGTGACTTCAATTTATAGAAAGGGAAGTATCTTTTTTTTTTTCTGTGATGCGGCAAACCCCATTTAAAGGAGAACCAGCCTAAAGTTTCAGCTTCTCAATAGCAGCAATGATCCAGGACTTGTTACAGGGGGTCACCATCTTGGAAAATGTCTGCTACACTCACATGCTCAGGGGGCTCTGAGCAGCTGTTGAGAATCTAATCTTAGAGGTCGTCCGAATTAACAAACAGAAATTGAGGTTTACCTGTAATATAAGCTGATGCTACAAGGCTGATTTTTAAATTCTCCTGCTAGTTGCACTAGTTTCTGTGCTGCCATGTAGTAATTATCTGTATTAATACTAATCAGCCTTATATTGCGACATTCGTATTCTATGTGTACTGTATATTGTGAGTGGGTCCCTGAGCTCAGTAAGTTACAGTAGCACAGAGCATGTGCAGTGAATCAGCAGCTACTGGGTGTCTTTGGAAGCAAAGATCTTCCCTGCTAAAAGGCTGTGGTTGCCTTTGGCTGGTGTAGAAGCCCAAAACATAATGTACAACATTTCTAGCCTACTTCTTTAGTTAAGCTTTACTTCTCCTTTAAGAAACTTACGCTTACATACAAGAATGAACAGGTGACACACAAAAGGGGATGTTCAATTATAACTACTCAGTTGATTAGATAAGACTTTTTAGAATAATAAGGAATACATTTAAGCATGTAGGACTATTAAACTGGAATTTTCTTCAGAGCTTTCATATGATACACCTGTTCTGTCAAATGACATCCTAATATTTAAGTTAATAAGCTGTTCCCCATAAGCATAGAAATATATAGATATACCAGGTAAACACAACAGACAAAAAGGAAAAATATTTACAAGAAAATGACTAATCTAATATGCTGCAGAACATAAAACTGACAATCTGAAATTCAATACACCATGGTTTATTATGCCCTGTTTTGGGTTCTCTGTGTTCCTAAACTGCATTACACTTACCTTATCATCAATAACAACCAAGTCCTTCGGCTCAGTACGATCAATTTTCAAAACACGGTACCTGGTTTCTGCATGATTACTTCCAACAAGAAAATACCTCTGATAAAAAAAAAATATGAGATAAACATTTAGAAAAAGATCATGTGCTTTCCTCATTGAAAATAATGTTAAGCTGATATTGAATATTTACTATTACAGAGCCTCCCACCAAGGGCTTTCATGAAGCAAAGCAAATTTTCTGTTACTGGCTGAGTGTGGAGAAAACCGAATGCACAAACATATTAAGAAATTCAATTCAGGTACAACAGGAATATGCAAATAAGAATCAGTCTTAATATATTTTTCTGTGTATATTATAAAGACGGCACAAAAACACTAAAGAATAACATTCAAAAACAGATTTTAAGAAGATCAAATATTTAAGTTTCACAAAATTCGGTTTAACTGCTGCGATTCCCATATAGGTGGAGAAAAAATATGAAATGTAATTACAGAATCAGTATAGCCAATTCTTGAGGTACTGCATCAAATAGCAATCCACCTGCATTTGGTGCTTTTGTTTGTTCCTGTGGTCCCCAGCGATGTAACACATGAAGGATTAACTGCAGGGGGTGCAGGACCAAAAGCTGTGTGTAAATGCCCTAATATTAGTGTTAGTGCTGTAAATACAGGGAAAGCAGATGAGTTTCCAATGATCTGATAAGGGAGTGGACTCATCCAGGGGATCCCTTTAATATTAGCACTAATTATGAGGTTAATCTAGCTAATACGGTAATTAATTTCCTGCCATACTGGATTCATTTAACACAATTTGACCTTTACAAGCAAAAAAAAACCTGCAGAAAAATTATTCAAGTGATGGTGTCTTCAGTGAGACACAGATATTAGAAAAGAGACAGAATCTTTTTTCATGTTATGAGAGTTAGAGCTAGTACTGATATTGCCCACAAACTAGTTAAAGGGGTTGTTTAACTTTGAGTTAACTTTTAGTATGACATACAGTAGAGAGTGATGTTCTGAGACAATTTACAATTGGTTTTCATTTTTTATTTGTGTTTTTAAGTTATTTAGCAGCTCTCGAGTTTGCAATTTCCGCAGTCTGGTTGCTATGGTCCAAATTAGCCTAGTAAACATGCATTGTTTTGAATAAGAGACTATAAATGTGTAGCCTTACAGAGAATTTGTTTTTAGATGCGGTCAATGACCCCCCCCATTTGAAAGCTGGAAAGAGTGAAGGTGGCCATACACTGAGAGATCCGCCAAACGAGTGGATCTCTCCCCGATATGCCCACCTTGAGGTGGGCAATATCGGGCTGATCCGATCGTGGGCCCTAGGGCCCAACGATCGGATCCTAACTTATAGCAATGGGCGGTCGGATCGCGGGACCGCATCAACGAATAGATGCGGCCGCGATCCAACGGGATTTTTTGTCCCATCCGATTGAGATCTGGCCGACTTTCGACTTTGGGGCCCCATACACGGTCTGTAGGCAGCTTTTATCGCCCCGTGTATGGCCACCTTAAGAAGACAAATAATTAAAAAAAAACTATTAGTAAACAATGAAGACCAAATGAAAAGTTGCTTAGAATTGGTTATTTTATAACATACTGGCACCACTTTAAAGGTCTAATGGAAGAATGGGAGAGAGGTACGTAGTGATAGAAAAACCCACAGCACAGAAGTCAGTCGCAGGAAATTGTATCTTGTTTTCCTGCCAAGACAGAACCCAGAGTTGTTCCAGGTATAGGTTTTCTCTGGGAATCCCATACATGCACTCTAAGATGCAGATATGGTTGCCACCTGGCCGTTTTTTTACCGGCCTGGCCAGTAAAAATGATGGCTGATGTTAATAATAGGGGGAAACAATTAATATATAGGAAGGCCGGTATTTTTTTCTAGAAAAGGTGGCAACCCTAATCGCAGAGAGGAAGACATTTTTTTTAGACGAAGTCTAAAAAATGCCTCACGCTGTATGTGTAATGGGTGGTTATTTTTAAAATTATAAATAAATAACAAATGAAAGAAATTTAAAATAATCAATAAAATAGCTGCTCTTTTTTTATAGAGCTCCAACACAGACCTTTCCATAGATGTTCATCTTTTATTTAATACTTTAGGGCTAAACTAACAAAAGCTCTTTTTTCTCCTCCACAATGTATTCTATGATCTAAAAACAGATTCAGTCACATGGCTTTACATGTTTTCTCACTCTTTTGAACATAATCAATGTCTGTACCCCCCACAGAGCAACTGGGAAAAAAAGAGCAACTGCCAATAAAACAACACTTGTCCTTGCATGAGTTGTTAACGCCACAAAATGAATTGCTGGGTAGTTTTCAGATACTATGGAATGGAGAAACTTAATTGATCCTATGATTTTGGAGTAAAAAGACCTTTGAAAACCCCTAAGGGTGTGTTTTATCCATTATCATAGTATGTTCTATAGTCCTCTGAAACTACAAAACTACATAGTGGTGCATTTAGATATCAGGCATGTGATTTGTGGGTAAACCCATGGCAGATTAAAGTTCTCTTATACTGTGAAATGGAACAATCTGATTGACAGATGGGCAGCCATGGAGTTTTGTCTAAACATGGCAGACTGAAGCTCAGCACTAAGAAAACTCTAGGTGTATTTATTGTACTTTGCCACAATATCCAGCAAAGTAGTTACATTATTATTATACTATGGGGTGGTGCATTCTCACTGGCCAGATGGGAGATATGTTTTAAATGGTACACGTTGTATCAATAGTCACAAAAGACTCCTGATTAGTTCTGAAATACTGTAAAATATAATCTGATTTGAATGATGGGAAACACAGATTGGCTTGTCTAGATATTGGAATGTGATGATGAAAAAGGGGAAAGGCACTGTGGCTCATTTATCAGCACTGGGTAAATCTGCTAGTGGGCAGTTTTATGTGGAAACTAATCAGTGATTTTTCTGTTTCAGTCTGCTGCAGGTAGAGCATTTAGGGTAAGGACAGACGAGGAGATTCAGGGAGATTTTGTCGCCTGGCTACTAATCGCCTCGTCTTTTGAGCAACTATCTCCCTGAACTGCCTCAGCGTTTTTCCCCATAGGCTACAATGAAAAGTCGCCTGCGTTAAAGGGGAAGGAAACCTCGTCGGCGCTAACCCCCCTCCCGTGTATTGCCCCTCCTCCCCCCTGGCCTACCCCTCCCGCTGGGCAAATGCCCCTAACTTGTTACTTACCCTTCTGCGCAGGTCCAGTCCAGGGAGTTCACAGGCGACATCTTCTTCCACGCGATCTTCTTCCTCCTTGGACCGGCGTTTTGGCGCATGCGCAGTAGGAGCATTTCGCCGGTACGGATCTACTGCGCATGCGCCAAGAGTCACGCGCATGCGCAGTAGATCGTACCGGCGAAACAATCCTACTGCGCAAGTGCATGTGCAAAGCAGGAAGAAGATCACGTGGAAGAAGATGTCGCCTGTGAACTCCCTGGACTGGACCTGCGCAGAAGGGTAAGTAACAAGTTAGGGGCATTTGCCCAGCGGGAGGGGTAGGCCAGGGGGAGGAGGAAGGGGGGGCAATACACGGGAGGGGGGGTGGGGGTTAGCGCCGAGGAGGTTTCCTTCCCCTTTAATGCACACACGGCGATGCGTTTTCAATAGTTGCCTGAAATTGCCTCACTGAGGCAACTTTGAGCAACTATTGAAAATGCATCGCTGCGTGTGCATTAGCGCAGGCGACTTTTCATTGTAGCCTATGGGGAAAAACGCTGAGGCAGTTCAGGGAGATAGTTGCTCAAAAGACGAGGCGATTAGTAGCCAGGCGACAAAATCTCCCTGAATCTCCTCGTGTGTCCTTACCCTTAATACAACATTCTGATTGACTCCCATAGGTTACTGCCCATGGGCAAATTTGCCCAGTGTTGATAAATGATCCCCCACAATTCCAAGCATTTGTTGCCATGGCACCTACTCTGCAGGGCAAGTCTCTACTGTTAGCAGGGGAGGTTGCCTGTAGGTAACTTAATAGGGATGCAGGGAATACAGGTACATGTATTTAATATTTCTGCACACACACACTATTCTGGGCACAACTACAATGTCCAGTGAGGGTAAGACTGTTAAGGGCCACACCCCATGTATAATTATTCACGTGTGCTATGTGATAAGAAATCAGTGTCGGACTGGCCCACCAGGATACCAGGAAAACTCCCGGTGGGCCCAGGTGTCAGTGGGCCTCTTGCTTCTAACCATTTAGCATATCTCATGGTCATTCCCTATTACTTTATGGAGAAAAATGCTTAATAATGGAAGACTATAGAAAGTAGATATAAAAAACTAGGAGAATAGGAGAGGAGGAATAATAGTTCGGAAATTGGGTCCATGGTCTAAGGTTTTCTGGACCATGGTCTAAGGTTTTCTGGTGGGCCCACGGTCAAAGGTTTTTTGGTGGGCCCCTGGCATCCCAGTCCGACACTGTAAGAAATACATATTGGCAGTGAAATATGTCCTACTGAAGAGCTCTGTGACTTTAAGCAAGGCAGAATCATGATTTGACCTTGTCAACCACAGGGAAACATCTAAACACAACAACAGTTCAATACTAAGTTGCAGTTCACAAAAAGCACAAATTCACTGCCCAGCCTCACAAAGGGCTCTTAAACATGGGCATTTATACATGCCAATACCCACAAGTGCCTATGCTTGGATTTTTTGTGCATTCCAATGCATGGGAACACATGAATGGGTTAATTGAGCCCATTCATCCCTATGTTGCCTGATCCAAGCTATCACACTAAACAGCGTTGGCCACAGTATCAGTATCACCAATATTCTCAAGTGGAGAATAACCCTTAGTTGCCTACTATTATACTTTGCCTGTAATGCCTTTGAGATTATCACATCATAACATCCAGCTGTTAAACTAGGATTTTTTCGTTTCTGCTACCTTTTCACCAGCCCACATCTACAGTACAGCCTACGCAGAAATTTTATAGCGAACAAAATCCATGATTCTTTTATCTGTTTTCACATAATTTGCCCACCAGCACCACAAACAGTCTGGATTTAAAAGAACACGTATGTTATAGCAGATAGGGAGTAACATATGGTGATTAAAGTACACGTGACAGACTAACACATGCAGCTTATCATTACAGTTTATTCTTGTGAAAGGTAATGTTCAGCTGGAGGATCACATAAACTGTTACATACAAATGCAGACTAGTTTAGTATGACTGCTCATCACAGAGTATCATTTAGAGAGTGGAATCTTAACAGCTTGAACTAATAGGTGACAGTAGCTTAGCAAATGTATTAAAGTGGACTTGTCACCCAGACACAAAAAGCTATATAATACAAGTGCTTTTCAAATTAAACATGAAATTCAATTTCTATTTTTTTATTAAAGCTTTCATAGCTTTTGTAAGCTCATTTAAAAATCTCAGCTGTCATTCAAATATTGCCTGCCCCTCTTCTATGCCTTAAGGTGGCCATAGACTCAAAGATCCGCTCGTTTGGCGACATCGCCAAACGAGCTGATCTTTCCCCTGATATGCCACTAAACTGCGTGGCTATATCGGGGGTAATTCGAGAGTTCGGGCGTATGGCCGAACGATCGAATTACAATGCGCCAAGAGGCTCCGACGGGTCGGTCGGGTAAAAATCCAACCTTCCCGATCGATATCGTGGCCAGATATCGATCGGGAAGACCCAATGTCACTGCCCTCCACACATTCCCCCGTTCTCTTTACCATCTAATTGTGTAGCCAGGCCATATGAATGGACACAGTGGCGGAACTACCGGGGGAGCAGGGGGTGCGAGCAGGCCAGGGCCCGCACCCCCTCAGGCCCCCCCGGCAGTCTGCGCGCCGCTTTGCGACCAGTTCCGGGTGTACGGAGGGGGCCGGGGGCCCGGCTGCACGCCGTGCGCCAGGGCCCGCCCCCCTCTAGTTACGCATCTGAATGGACATCAGGTGCCCCTTTCTGGTGCACAAACAAGATTCTGAGATGATGCAAGGCTTGCCTCAATAACAGTGTCCACAAAATGCTCCTGCCTGATTGCTATAATTATGAATTCCCAGACTGAATGAAATAATTTATATATTAAAACACCACCATCTGTTGTGTTCAGTGGAAATGTATACAATTCACATTGATGAGATACCCTACCAGGTATTATTAAATTAGAATAACATGTTTTCTGAAAATGGGGCCCAAATTTAGACAGGTTAACATTACAGGATTTATTATGAAATGCTATGGACAAGAAATAATATGCTAATTGTACAATGAAAGAGCACTCTGTTCCATTGTACTTTGCCCCACCCCACCCCCATTCATTAAATGTGCCCTTCTATGCAACAGTTTATAGGCGATTTCCATTATCTGGTGTTACTTGTGATTTAAATTTACCTTATGCCCCATACAATTAGAACACTTGTGCAAAGAAAGTGGTTTTCTAATTCAAATCTCTATAACTAATACAGGTATCGGACCTGTTATCCAGAATGCTTGGGACCTGGGGTATTCCGCATAACAAAACTTTGTGTAAATTGGATCTTCATACCTTAAGTCTACTTGAAAATCATTTAAACTCAAAATAAATTCAATAGTCTGGTTTTGCCTGTACTATAAAGTATGTACAATGGTGGCAAAAAAGGTTATTAAAATACTTTTGTTGTGCAACTGGGTCCAACGTCATGGCAAAGCATGGGTAACTCTCATATTTTCCAATGGCTCTGAACCCACAAGCATGGAGATCAACACTAAGGGGCCTATTTATCATACTGTGTAAAATGTTTTATACCAGAAAGAAGTGTAGAAAGATGGTAATCTTCCTTTACACTGCCAATCACTGTGCTTATATGTATCACATAACCCCCTTAAAGGCAAGTGGAATAATTCAGAATGCAAGTCAATTTCAGTGGTAAAAAACTGCATAAAAATAGGGGACGAATGATCAGTGTTTTTTTACATACTGTAGCAATTGCAAGTGTTTTTATGCTGGAATCACACTGAAATTGAATAGACGGTGTGATAAATACACCGTTTTTCAATAATATATTTTGAGTACCTGTCATAAAAGATTTTATTCTTTAGGGTGTATTAGTTAATGTGCAAACATTTACTTTTTTTTTTTATGGCTGCAACTGACTAAGGCACATGTTTACCAAAGTGTATTCAAACTATCACTCATTAATGCTACACATTTTTTAGATTTTATATTAACACAGCAGCCATGTTCAAGTGGAATGTGTCTAATTTGTCCTGCAATAGCCGATGTTAGTTACGAAAACATAAGGCCTAATACCAGTGTTAATTGGTACAAATAAATATTGTTTTTGAATAGTCAATAAATGATGGCCAATTAATATCACTTTTGAATTTTTATATACAGCATTGTATCAATGGATTCACTAATGTAATATAAGTTTTTGCACCTTTTTTTAAAAATCACTAACAAACACTGATCATGTGAAAAACCTGATACACAGTAATATCCCCTCACAACAAAATCTTTCAGTGTTGCTCAACAAAATGGAATATAAATTGTCACTTATTTTGGTGGTACGAGGGGGTGAATGATACTGCCACAACAAGCAAACTGCCCTAATTATTAATCTGGGACTCCAGTCGAAATAAATTCTTTGTAAAAGTACACAATGTTACCTTGTTGTCACGCATATTACCTATATAAAAGCTGCTCCTTGCACTTCATCAAAGCCTTTAATTTATTTTTGAGGCTACAGTATCCACAATTTAACACCTTGACAGAAATGCAAGTATAGTCAGTCATTCCATATACAGGTATGGGACCTGTTATCCAGAATGCTCTGGGCCTTTCTGGATAAAAGATCTTTCTGTAATTTGGATCTTCATGCCTTAAGTCTACAAGAAAATCATGTAAACATTCAATAAACCCAATAGGCTGGTCCTGCTTCCAATAAGGATTAATTATATCTTAGTACAATGTATTGTTTTATTATTACAGCAAAAAACAAATTCATTTTTAAAAATTTGGATTATTTGGATAAAATGGAGTCTATGGAAGATGGCCTTTCCGTAATTTGTAGCTTTCTAGATAATGGATTTCTGGATAATGGATCCCATACCTGTACTTGTTTTTCATACAAAACAAGAACCAGATAGATCAGCCTGAAATTGGGTAATACAAGTGAGTGAACATTAATTACAAGTGAACTATATTTTTGTTTGAGATCAGTAGAAAGATTGTTTGACTTTTACATAGTGGTTACATCGCTTACAGCAAAGAAGCAACCCTTTAAAAAAAACATTTAGCAATAGAAAACAGTGGATTAATTATCAATAACCAGTATAGATGGAATTATGGATTATATAATTAACTTCAGTGTCAAAGTAAGAAGGTTCATATGCAAAGGCCAATGCAATTTAAATCAACTCGATAGGAAGCAAATCATGTTCTCTTTCATTACATCCATATTACCCAGTGCATCTGGGACCCCCACAGATGACCTTAACTTGCATTCAAGAGAAAAACACACACATCATGTGAATGGATTTTATTATGGTGTGATTGGATTTGAAGGTAGGTGTGGCCACAGTGCTGTTAATTAAATCCAATTTCCAAGATTACGGAATAAAGTAATAATAATAAATACTTTGGTCTGTTGTATCATTAAAGGGGTTGTTTGCCTTTAAGTTAAGTTTTATTATGTTATCAAATGTCTTACTCTTGGCAACGTTTCAGCTTTTAAATGGGGGTCACTATGTCCAACAGTCAAATGCTATTGCTCTGTGAGGCTACAATGTTATTGCTATTGTTACTTCTGTATTTATCTTTCTATTCAGGCTCTCTCCAATTCATATTCCAGTCTCTTGATCAAATCACTGCCTGGTTGCTAGGGTATACTGGACCATAGGAACCAGATAGCTACTTGAGTTCCACTGGAGAGGTGCTCAACAAAATCTAAATAATTCAAAAAACATTAAAAAAAATGAAAACCAATTGCAAATAGTCTTAGAATATGAATGATGTAGACAACTTGGTGGGGTGGTGGGGCTCCTACAGTTGCAGCAGCCTTATAACAGTTTTATGCCTTAAAAATTGGGTTTGGTCTTAGAAAGCTCTTCCTATAAAACCTACAGCAGGGAATAATCAGTCTGTGCTTTGGTCACAAGACACTTCTTGTAACCAAAAAGGGAGGATCAGTCTATGAAAAACATGACTTGATGCATTATAGTGACTTCGCAATTTTATGATCATAACCTTGTAACTCAGGGGTGTCCAAACTTTTTTCAACGTGGGCCAGATTTGGGGAGGTGAAAATGTGTGGGGGCCGACCATTCAGACGGACATTCTTTGAACCATTAATATTAAATTACAGGAATCGCGTAGCCGTAGCAGTAATATTTGGGCACATTAGTGAAATGATCTGCCGCTTGGTCTATACTGCTGCCTGTGTGCTGAAGGTGTTAGCAATAGACACGTACTGGCACGTAATGACATGCTTCTTTAGTTTACTGTACTGGCACGTCAGTACATCTATTGACACCTTCAGCCCTAAAGAAGTATGTGAAACAGCGCGTCACTACATGCCAGTACGTGTCTATTGCTAACACCTTCAGCACACAGGCAGCAGTATAGACCAGTTGGCAGATCATTTCACTAATGTGCCCGGTATAAATTTTAAAATCGGGCCGCAATTGGCCTGTGGGCCAGACTTTGGAAATGCCTGTTGTAACTAAAAAACCCTGTGTTTGATCAGTCCTATCTTAGGAATATTACCATTGTTTAAACCTTTCACAATTTAAAGCATATACTAGTGGCTTTGACCAATATTAATACAAAAATCTATTTCCAGGAAGATCAAATTAAAGAATGTTACATTGTAGTGATGCAAGAAATCAAGCATTCAGTTCAGGATTCTGCCAAATATCAGCACTTTTTGAAATATCCAGACTTTCATTAATGTTCAGTTGAGCTGTATCCAAACCCTTGAAGTTATATGAAATCGGTCTGGACAAATAAATGCAAAAATTTTAGATAACGATGCAAATTTTTCTAAAAATGTTAATATGCAAAGTGGTGCTCAATTAAATATTTCATTTTTTATTATTTGCCGAAAACAAATGTGGATTCAGTATATCCCTATTCAATTCTGATCAATTGACAAAGAATCAGTCAGATTAAAGGAGAATGAAAGGCTAATGCCAACCCCAAGATCTCCACACAGGCCTCCCTTCCCACCCAAACTGCAGCACCTGGTATTCAAACAACAGCTATCGCTTTTCCTGGCTGAAAAATGCAGAGTAGAGCAGTGATTTTATCAGACTCCCATCTTCAGCAGGTCCTTTTCACTGCTCTCACCAACACAGAGCTGATGAAGTCAAGTTTGGATCAGCTTCAACCGTGCAGACAGCTATGGAGAAGCATTGTGGGATAGCTGGGGGAAGGTATGGGGTGGGGGCTTGGAGTTGTCAGCATGTCAAGAGTCAAATTATTGATAGACAATTAAGTCAATTTCATTGGTAGGTGCTCCCACGGGTGCCCCGCAGATTGCCAGGGACAGCAAAAAGATACTCCTGGCAACTTTAAGAACCAAAACCCAGTTTTCTAAATAAAAAAATTGTTTCTCTAGTGCAGAGAGTGCAATTGCTTTCTCTCTACTAGCAATGCATCCCTCGACCCAATCCTAAGATATTACAGGTTAGCGGGGTGGCAAAGGGGGTGGCATCGGAAAGGCCTCCTCGGGGTGGTAAGGTATGTATCTTTGCCTAAACAATGTATTAGATCTAACTATTTCAAAACAATTGACTGACACAATATAATTGATAATATTTAGAAAGTGTCATATTCCCACGAGATAATGCTAATACTACATTTTCATTTTTGCAACAGTTCCCCATTAAGTAGAGATAGATCACTGCAGAGGTATATCAGTAGCATAATATTTTAGTAAAATGTATTGTTTCAGATAAAACCAACATCATTTTGTAAATATGCATCCCTTATGAGTAGGTGGGGCCACATATTAAGACCCTGCATGTTGCCCAAAACTGGGCTACGGTCAACAGTACATTTGCACTGTTTATTTAAAGGATTTAAACTCTTCAGAGTGTGTATTTTATATTGTAGCATATCAGCATGGCTTATAACTGGTTTAATTATGTAGTGTACAAATGTATGAACAATATTCATAATTCATATTTGTTATCCAAAATGAAAAAAAGTTAATTGCGCATGGTTGCAAAGAATTGATTGATGTTCAATGACATGTAAAAAGTAGATATTTAGAACAGTAAATAAATAATGTGGGCAGAGACAAATAAATCATAAGCTAATCTAAAAGCATATAAAAGTGCATTACTTCAGGAATAACATGCTGGTCTACCAGCTGAGAGCCATAAACACAGAATGTCACAGACTAACACCTATTGAGGGTGAAGCACATTAATTGCCTCAGCAGTCTAAGCACATGCACACCACACATTCAGTCAAATTCAGCTGGGTTTACATGTGAAATGAAATAACACACGGCACTGTCTTCCTTTTATACAGCTGGTGGTCTGTTCATAGCACTGTATCATTTAAACCATTTATATTGCTAATTGCTAAATATGTGAATAGCAGAGCTAAAACAAGTATTTTAGTGATATATACACTAATTACTAATTAAAGTATCAGCAAACTGTAAGAGGGAGAAAGTTTAAAGGCTATGTCCATCATAAAAAATTGTAATCATTAATTTTTTTTAACTTTTTTTTTATAAATGTAATAAGTAGTGATATGCTGGTGAGGAAAAACTCAACCTGCACCGACCCTAACCCACAAAATGTTGCCATTGTAGGACCCACACCCAACCCATACCTGCGCCTGCCTCTGGTTCCAAGAGAGAGAATCTTCAGGAGTAGTGGTGTGTACTGCCCTAGTGTGACCCACACCCAACCCAAACTCGCAATGGTTGGCCAAATTTTAACCCGACCCCATCCAACTAGTGGTCAACCCACACTTCACTAATAATTACTACTGAAAGCAATATCTGTCTGAACTTTGATTCTCTTCTCTATTTGCGGAGCAGAAATCAGCCTGCTGAAACCCATAGGCCAATTTCAGCCCATCCATGCTAGCAGAATCCTCTTCTTCGTTCCTGTCTGGATGCCTTGGGTCAGCTCCAGCGCAAGCATACTCGTGGATGCAAAGTCTTGTGTTTCTTTGCAGGAGCCGACACAAGGCTTCCGGACGCAAACAGAGAAGAGTTTTCTGCTAGCAGTGAGCGGTTGAAATCAACTTGCGGCGGACTTCTGCCCCTAACCTTAGACACATCAGTTATTTACCTTCTCCTGTCTATAAATTACAAAATGTGCAAGGAATTGTGGAAATTGGAGAAGTGCAGAATTAAGAGCTCATTTACAAGCACAATGTGCAATACCTGGTGCACAATGTTTTTTTGTTGTTTTTTTTTTTTTTACCAACCATGCATCATTTCCCCCTGCATCCAATGTATTTGGATTCAAATGCATTAATACGTGTGACAACTGTGCGTGTGCTTCAATGTGAACTGGTTGCAATTGCAATAAAAAGGGGCTCCTTGTTTGGCATCTCTGCAATAGTTTTTAATAAATTGTCCCAATTGCCTCTTCTGCTGGAGTACTTTACTTTCTCCAGTCCCCAAACTTGCAATTACAAATACTGTAAGTGCAATAGGGCCACCGAAAAATGTCTGGAAACTGGGCTTCTTTCATCTTTATTGATAATTTCTCTTATGTGTACCAGGAAATATGCCTATTTTCTGTAGGCCCAGTATAGGTTTTTGGAAATGGAATGTACAACACATGTAAAGCCATTTTTCTGGATCTAAACTTTTTAGCAATGTGAAGCAACTAAAAACAATTCTATTTTTTCTGATGCCTTTCCTTTTTTGATAAAAAATAATTGCTACACTGACAAATCCCCTGGGTTAACCTAAACCTTGGCCTCGTTTACTAAATCAGGCGAGTGCAAAAAATACATAGGGGGGGAATTCACAAAAGTGGAGATAAAAATGTCAGAATTCCCACAAAAGTCACAAACTTTTTTCTCCACTTCTGTGAATTCCCCCATGCGGTTCATGTTTCACATAAATCAGTGTTTTAGCCATAATCTATAGTACTCTAGTTTTCTACTAGTCACTGCTAAACTTATTTATATAGAGTGAGTGTGTGGGGGGTGTGGGTGTAGGAGTGTGTGTGTGTATAAATCTCACACAAATTGCACTGTCACAGGTTCTGAATGTGGATGTATACCTGCATGGTAAAAAAAAAAAGCAAGGACAAGACAAAGAAAAAGTCCTGTAATTTATGCAAGCAGTTGAGCTGTGTGCAGCACCTCAGTTAGTGGACTTACTGGGTCAATTGGCACAATGCAGAAGGAATGATGTGTGTGGCTTATGAGCCACACAAGAATGAGCAGGATTTTGTGCCTAGTTTATAATCACAACGCACCCACTAGAATTTATGAAGTGTCTTATGGACATGTGCACGGGTATCTGGACTATTACACACAATTGTATACAAAATGAGACACATGCTCTAAATCATATCATATTACATTGTAAATGCTTGCAAATATTATTTTATAATTAGATCCCCACATGTCAGATACATAGCTCACATTTGTTGAAAGGGCAGTATAATTAATGGAAATTGCATTTGCACATATAAATACACAATAGAAAATTATCAGCAGACCCACATAAAAATCCTTTTAGAAATATGGTAATAGAATTTTCAAGTAGGCACCTTGTATTTAAAGGAAGACATTGCCCCCATCATTTATGGATAGGGCTGATTTTTTTCATTTATAATATTTAGCAGTATTCAGTTAGACCAGGCATGTCCAAAGTGCGGCCCTTTTTCAAATTTACACCGGCCCTCCGGCTCCATCATGAAATTAATAATAATGAGGCCCCCCAGCACAGTGTGATCAGGAATCCCATAGCAGTAATATTAAGGCACATTAGTGAAATGATCTGCCACTTGGTGTATACTGCTGCCTGTGTGCTGAACGTGTTAGCAATAGACATGTACTGGCACATAGAGACGCGCGGTTTTCATATACTTCTTTAGGGCTAAAGGTGTCAATAGACGTACTGACGTGCCAGTCAAGTAAACTAAAGAAGTATGGCGTCACTACGTTCCAGTACCTGTCTATTACTAAAGCCTTCAGCACACAGGCAGCAGTATAGACCAAGAGGTAGATCATTTCACTAATGTGCCCAAATATTACTGCTACAATTACTCGATTCCTGTAATTTAATGTTAATGGTTCAAAGAATGTTGAATGGTCGGCCCCCACACATTTTCACCTCACCAAATCTGGCCCTCATTGCAAAAAGTTTGGGCATCCCAGAGTTAGACTATTTGTAAGTGGGGAAAGAAGAATCTTCCAATGCAATATTGAAGATGAATTTTACTAAACAATGAGGCCCTTCTAATTTTGTGTAGAAGTATATTTTTAAATAATTAATACTTTTGACATGAACAGTATTTAAAAGCGAAGTGAGAAATATTTTTGATGGGAGAGTGGGGACACAGGTCCCGAACGTTACTCCACTGGCTGAGATCTTTATAAAGGTGCATTCATGCTACAGTTGTCCTAGATCCCATCTAGAAAGTTACAATACTGCAAGATTTCAAACACTAAAGCAGCTAGTGGGCATTTCTATTTTCACTACTTTATTGGGGAGCTATCCATGTCAGGTAGCAGTCATTCTCGTCCCTTTGTGCCACTGCACACTGAATTATTTGGCAAAGTAATTGAGATAGTATAGCTTACCAAGGCAAAGAAACAACCTCAAAAAAGTGTTATAATCTGTGACTTGCATGCACTAAAACAAAAATGCTTAAAGGTGTGGTCCGCCTTCAAGTTAACTTTTAGTATGTTATAGAATGGCCAATTGTAAGCAACTGTAAAATTGGTCTTCGTTATTTATTTTTTATAGATTTTTAATTATTTTCCTTTTTCTTCTGAATTCTTCCAGCTTTCAAATGGGGAACCCCATCTAAAAATCAAATGCTCTATAAAGCTACAAATATATTGTTACTGCTACTTTTAAATTACTCATCTTTCTATTCAGATTCTCTTCTATTTATATTCCAGTCACTTGTTGAAATCAATGCATGGTTGCTAGGTTCATTTGGACCCTAGCAACCAAATTGCTGAAATGCCAAACTGGAGAGTTGCTGAAAACGTTGCTAAAAAGCTAAATAACTCAAAAACCACAAATAATAGAAAATGAAAACCAATTGCAAATTGCCTCAAAATACCACTTTCTACATCATACTAAAATTTTACTTCAAGGTGAACAACCCTTTTAAAAAGGGGATGATGGTATCCATTAATTATATCATCATTGCCTATCCTACTACTCCCAAACTCTGTTGGACTCCTGGTTGTGTATGAACCAACAGGACTAGAACAGTGATGAAAGTAGCAATTAAACCGGTTTATCACGGTCACATGAACCCCATTTTACTAACATCTTAAAGGAACTGTTCAGTATAAAAATAAAAACTGGGTAAATAGATAGGCTGTACAAAACAAAAAATGTTTCTAATATAGTCAAAAACGTAATGTCTAAAGGCTGGAGTGACTGGATGTCTACCATAATAGGCAGAACACTACTTGCATAAAGGAGTTATGATACTATTATTTCTACTTATTATTTAATCCTATTTATACTGTTAAAATGTGTTTGACCATTTCCAAAGATATTTTCAAATTATATATGCATAGATTATTCCTTATGATTAAGAAACCATGATTGCAAGACATGAAACATTTAGCAATTTAAAGGATAATTCAGTAATACTTCAGCATTTTGGAATTGGGTGTTCAGAAAGATTGTGATTACAGGTTTTTAAAGGAATTGTTCAGTATAAAAATAAAAACTAGGTAAATAGATGTAGAGGTTATGCAAATTAAAAAAAATGTTTCTAATATAGTTAGCCAATAATTTTGGCTTCTGACTTCCGGTTTTATAGCCGCGCGCCTGCTCGCCCGCCCCTTTCGTGACGTCATCGGTGGGCCGGATCTGTGCAGGTCTATTAAAGGAACCCAGAAGTCTGGTGCAGGTGGAGGGAGGGCAGTATTATTTTTCACCTTTTAAAGGAGAAGGAAAGGTAATTTTCAATACCTATTTGTATTTGTTACTTGAGCGCCCCCCTCCTGAACCGCATTATTTTCGCTCCCCAATTCGGTTTGTTGCACTCATACCGTGGCATTGAAGTTTTCCAACTTTACAGTCTTTGCGGCCACCATGTTGGCCGTGTGCACGTCTCGTCCTGTGTCTCCCTGTTGGAAATGCGCATGCGCTAAATCGAGTCCTCCCCCATGATCGCGTCACACATACAGCTCAAGGCACAAACAAGGCGTCTCTCTGCTGCGTGTCTCTCTGCTGCGTCTCTCCGTGCCAATCGCATGGGGAAGTAAAGGCTGTTACGCATGCGCAGGGCTTACAAAATTCATACTGCGCATGTGCGCGCCCTTTTAGAGAGTATTGAGATACCGAGAGGGATGGCGTTTTTATTCCATGTATCCCACAAAATTTTTTACTACGATCTGGGATTGCAGAAACATGGAAAAACATATAGAGCAACGATTCCAGTAAGTATTTTTCCACTTTGTGGCTAATGTACAGAACTTTATTTGTAATTTACCTTTCCTTCTCCTTTAAAGCAGCTCTGGGAGAGGGGGTCACAGACTCTGTAAACTGTTCTAAATTGATTTAGTGGTTACATTTCTTATCTTTGTCCCTGCTGAGCAGAATCTCTGAATTTCATTAAAAGCAGCTGTTACAATATAAAAATACAATACAAGCTCTTCAATTTGCATTTTAAGCAAAATTGCTGGGTTGCAAACCATGCATTGATTTGAATAAGAGACTGAAATATGAACAGAAGAGGTCTGAATAGAAAGATGAGTAATAAAAAGTACACAGTACATTTGTAGCCTTACAGAATATTTATTTTTTAGAATAAGAATTTGGATTTCATGTTCAATTTGTAAAGTAATTATACAGCTTGTCTGGGTGACAGGTCCACTTTAAAGGGGATCTAACGCAAAAATGAAAATTTAATATAAGCTTCATCTCACTGAAATATGACACTTTCTAAATATAATCAATTAAAATTTCTGTACCGTTAAAGTGATACGGACACTAAAAAATTACTTTTTAAAATATGAATGTACATTAAAATGTATCTATAGGTCATGCTGATCATTTGTTTGCTGAGAGGTTTGTTATTGTAAGTAATTGTTAGCTGAAGTTCCTAAACCTGACTGTTTTGCCAACCTGATTGTCCCATCTCAACCTGTCAGTTAAAGTTTCTAATGCTATCGGACTCCGGCTGCACAAATATGGTAGCCCCCTCATAGGCGATCACAGGGAGTCAGATAAGTAATGTAAAAGCATTGGGCAAATACTTTATGGCAAAATTACAAGAAGTCAATTTTTTGGTAGATCCGTATCCGTATCTCTTTAAGAAGTAATCAAGTTACTCTTTAATATCTCACTCTTCACAACCTGACTGAGGTCTGGGTCAGCAGGTAGGTCTAATAAGCCTTCCCGGGGGGCTTCCTTTCTTAGCAGAATAACTCAAATAACCAACTCCAGCACAAACAAAAGGTAACAAGTCAGCTTCGCTGCTGCACTTTCACCTAAACACTCAGCATCTCTCCAGGTACAGTCACCAGTCCCTTGGCACTTGCTTTCTCTCGAGCTCAGGCACTCTGGGGTATATTTATCAAAGAGTGAAGTTAGAGATCTCCGCAGTCCGCAGAGTGAAATACCGCCTCTCTCCATTCATTTCTATGGGATTTTTAAAGGCATATTTATCATTTGATAAATACGCCTTTAAAAATCCCATAGAAATGAATGGAGAGTGGCGGTATTTCACTCTGCGGACTGTGGGGGTCTCTAACTTCACTCTTTGATAAATGTACCCCTCGGTCTCTCTTTCTCAGACACTCTCTGTGTCTCAGTCTCCATGGGCCCATTGTCCTCTCTCAAGCTTTTGTTCCCACACCAGGAACCTCCAGGACTGTGTCTCTCCCAGACATCCAGGGAAGAGCCCATAGGTATGGGAGTGAACCCCTTTTACCTGAAGTAGCAGCTCTGCTCTCAGCTGCCACCTAATTACTTAATTGGGAGGGAATATTAAACCTATCCTGAGTAGTCATCCCCCCCCCTTTAACCCATATCATACAGCTTAAATGCATGCTTTTCTGTACATTTTCATGCAATACGGATGGGTTTTCTAAATACACTGTCACAGCGTATATAACAAAGCCTATTAACAAACCAACTGCAAGTGGTGATATACAAAACACTGTTTATTGTATCTATAGACCCATGCAATACATCCCACTTCATTTATGCAGTGAAAGTCTGATTAAAAACAACTAATACCTGTAAACCCTAACAGAAGTATACTATAAAGTAAAAAAGAGGGGGTTTTGGCCGCTCCAGACTCACCTCCTGTGTGCATGGTTAGTGCAGCTCCATTCTGCTCTATCGGGTGCTCAGCCACCAGCGTTCCCACTGTAGTCAGGCTTGCAAAAAAAATGGAAAGGCGGCACTCCAGTTAAAAAGAAAAGAGTGGTTTATTGCAACAGGTCACAGACCAACATCACCTTAAGCGTTTTGGGAGCAACTCCCTAAGGTCAGACCAACATCACCTTAAGCGTTTTGGGAGCAACTCCCTAAGGGAGTTAATCCAGAAACGCATTAGGTGATGTTGGTCTGTGACCTATTGCAATAAACCACTCTTTTCTTTTTAACCGGAGTGCCGCCTTTCCATTTTTTTTGCATGTACACTATAAATTATCCATCTTACAGTCTGCATTGAGTTAAGATTTTCCTCTTCTTACAACAGCTGCATGCACACTCACCAACCCAACATCAGAACCCAACTGGCCCATAATCCTGTAACCTGTGCCAAATAAGCAGTTAAACCTACCTGTACCTTTAAAAATGGTCAATGATTGATTTACTGATGTATTTATTGCCTGGCATTTAACGCTGACACATTTCTGGAGCGTTTTACAGAGATTATACATATCAGCCAGTAGATCTTACCACTAAAGGCCCCAATCACTGACTCACACACGATGGTCAGTTTAAGCTGGCACCAATTAACCTGCCGGTATTTTTTGGAATGAGGGAGGAAACCACGCAGACACTGGGAAAACAAACTCCTTAGAGATCCAATTTAAGGAACCCAGTGCTGAGAGACAGAAGTGCTACTCACTGAGCCACCATGCTGCCCCTAGTGATGGGAAATAAATGCTAAGTATTGGCCAACCTTCTGAAAAATAACATAAAATATGAGATATTTTATGCAGAACCCCACTTTATATAATCCCCTTGAATGATGTAGGTTCTCCATCCAGCCTCTCTTGAGAATAACAGAGATTATGGCTCACATAGGAGGTTAGCAATAACTTGATAGAGTATGAGCCATAGATTTAAAAACACAGGAAGCAAAGGCCTACCAGATGGTCAAAGCTTTTAGTGTACTCCTTAATGTGAGAACAGCTCCATGCAAAAAGTGCTTTTAAAATAAAATGACATTCTGTAAATAGAATTCTAGTTTTAAAGGGTACAGAATGTATGCAGTGAAATTGCAACAGGTCAGGAATTCAAACACTGAAAGCACAGCAATTCTCTGTTCCTCATGATCTTTGTCTGCCTATAAAGACGTGCTTCAACAGAGTGTCACGTGGAAGGTCCACATGCTGCTCTGCTTTTTCCACCACTAATTCTCTATTCAGTAAGCCTGCTCCAACAGAGACAGGTACAAAAAAAAAGATGGAAAATGACATGTTAGTCAGTTTTATTCGCACCCTATTATATTTCCTTAATTAAGACACATGAAAATTTTACATGAACACAAAGCTAAGGAAGCACAATAAATCATTGTCTGACATTTCTGTATGACCTGCTTTTACATTTATAGCTATATACACAGTGACACCTGTTGGTTACATCAGAAAATGTAATGGAGTTAAACAGGAACCAGAATAAGGGCTGAAAACTGCATTCTTGTTATGGTTCTGATGTGTAGAAAAAAAAACACAGGTTGGGGGGTCAAAATGATTATTTATTATAGCCTACCATAAGCTAAAGAAACAAAGTTTGACTCATTTTAACACACACCAAGCTCTGTAAAAATGGTTTGAAAACAGAAAAGAAGACTATGCATCTTTGAATTAAGGTAGGAATGCAGTAGCTTAATTAGAAAGTAAATACCACTCTCTATAGCTGGTAGCCACACAGAACAGACAAGCAGCATGTATTTATTCCTGCTGCAAAAAAAAGAACACAACAACCTACATTGTAAGGTCACGTGAGGGCATTCATGTCAGTTAATTAGAAGAATGGGCATAGACCTGAAATTTTATATTCCTTTTAAACTTTATTAATATTAATGTTTAAAACCCGCCTTTGGATATAAATCACAAACAACTTACACCTAAATGGAATGGCAACCTTCTTTCATGAGTCTATGCCATTTATTTCCAATAATTGAAACTGCACTTACAAGTATGAATTTTTCTATAACCAGTTCAGAACTATGCATTCTGCACCACTGTATTACTGGAATACCTGGAGTTCATTGAAAGGGACAAAGCTGTTTTAGTTTAGGGCAATATCTATACAAGATGCATTTCCTTTTGAAAGTATGGATGTGTAAGATAAGCAAGAAAATAACATTAACCATTAGATAAATACTGTGAGAAAAGAAAAGATAGCAAAAAAGTAAAATAATAAATTGGCATGTATAATGGAGAATGTCTTAGAAACCTGAGCTAACAATAAACTAAGCAATGGGGTTCAGTGCCATTCCCAACTGGCACACTCAAATAATGGCCAAAAACTGCTGTTGTTCAAGCTCTGTTTTATGGGTCAAACAGTCAATTCGAATTTTCAAGTTAAAAAATTCACACATTAAAATTTTAATCCCCCTATTCGAATGTAAATTCGAATGTGAGATTTATCACACCTCAACCATGGAAACAGTCCTAATTTGCATATTTGCCACCTAAAACCTGCCGAGTTCATGTACTAGTCAATTGCAGAGGTCTGCTTAGCTATTTGGAGATGTTAATAGCCTTCCTGACATTTAAGTTTTTTTTCAGGAGAAAAATTTAATTAGTACGAATCGAATACTATTCAAATTTTGGGGTTGGAACCATTTGATCGAATATTAGCCATTTTACTTTTTTTTTTTTAATCACCTCCCAGTCAAATTGTGAGTATAATCGAATTTAAAAAAAATCAAATGAATTCAAAATTCGACTTTGATAAATGGGCCTCATAATATTAATGTAGAAAACAAAACAACCATTAATGCACACGTTTATAGCATATCTGACCAGCTCAATATAGAGGGGCACATCTGTTAAAATTGATCACTGAATAGCCATCACTTATAAGTACTACTTCTATTGTTGCCAGGCACCAAATAAGCTACTGACACTGTCCGGCACAAACCGAGTACTGGTATTTCTCCAACCAACCAGAAAGTTCAATTTCCAATAGGGGGGAAGCACCCCAATACATTCGGCAATGCATTTAAAACATTTATTCAGCAAAATATAGCACAAGCTTTCAGGGATTACCCCCTTTCTCAGGTGCAATGCATACCCAATGAACACAATTGCATCAAATACCCTTTACACCATGTGACCTATCATGTGATCCATGAATTTATCTGTTCCATTATAGCCCATCGTAACTGAGATACTGTATGTTTATTGTGAAAAAAATGTTTGGCCACTGACAGTTCTGAGATGTATTCTTTTTTTATTCTCTTGTTTCATCCTCTCTTCAACATCAGGTACATAATTACTTATACTACTCTTATGTTCATTTAAAGAACCATTATAGAGCTGCTTATCTGTCCTACATAGGGCAATCCACATGGACATTTTATTAAATTAATTACTCCAACGCTATTACATGTAAAATGCCCTTGATTTTTATAGGAGAACCTTTGGGTTACAATGGGTTATAATGGAACAGGTAAATTCAGTAAGAGGAGGCAATATACGGAAACGGCTTTTACAGTGCGAAGCAGTATGGATAAAAAGATTAGACTCTCTTTCAACTAGGGATTTAAATGAAAGTTTTAATCTACGTTGTTTTATATAAGTTTGGTTGTACAATGTATTTCATGACCCTTTTAAAATGCAACATTCCCATTAAGACTAGTGTGTGGGGGGGCAAAGTGCATCATTTAAAGCAGTTGTAGTATATAAAAAGACATCTCTGAAACAAAAGCTTTAAAAGTGCCCCTCTTACTATTATTGTATAGAACAGAATTTTGAACACAGCACAAATAAATTTAAAGGACAATATAACTTATTTATAAAGAAAGTGTATTAATCATTTAGCTTGCATAGATTAAAGCTACTCTTGCATAAATTAAACAATCAATAGGTAGTGAATTGCAAAGTATTGAGCTACTTTCATACATTTGAACGCCAGCTGTTATACTGCTGCATTGGATGGGACATTCTCCATAGACAGTAAGAGAAAAGAGACACTTGTTTCTGACAACACTTTTGCTTCTTTGTTGTTTACATAACAATATTTTGCTGTGATGTGTAAATAGCACTGTCTTGTCTGAGTGAAGTAAAGAAATGTATGGCAAAGCCCCAGCTAGAACATCAAAGAATTTAAGCTTATAAAATAAGCAAACTTAACATTTCAGTTCCCTTTTCAGCCAATGGCACTTTTCTTCATTTCAAAAGTGTTATTTTGCAATAACCAAAGTTTCATATTATTTGTTTGTCTGTAAATAGCAGTACATTAACTTCATAAAGGGGATACAGGTGAACAATTACTTCTTTGTTCCTTCTGTATAAAGTATGTCAGCTAACAGCAAATTGAGAACTGCAAATTAAGAAATTGCTTTATAATATTACAGAAAAGTCATAGTGGATGCACAATTAAATCAATTGTTACTTGAAAAACATGCCATTAAATGCAAATAATTGTATCACGGTACAGATTAACCTAATCATTAAGAAAATAACACACACCAACATAACACATTTTTCAGTACTTACTGCTCGGGTCTCATAAAGGATCAGCTTCTGAATGCCACTTATGATAGGAGCAGCAGGCAACATCTTGAAGGTATCGCTTAGGTGCTGGGTTACATAAGTACTTTATCTTAATCGCACAAAACCTGCATAAAACAGACCAGTCACAGTTTTTAAAAAAGTGTTTCCTACCTTTTCTCAGGTACCAAAATTAATTTTCGGGACCAACTAACAACAACTAATTTGTTTTAATTCCCTTATTCCTTACATTTATATAAGTGAACACCCAGAATGTAAAAGCTTCTACAAGTTCTCTGTTTTAAAGGGGCAGTATACACTTTTTCAACCTTGGTCAACTCAACGGGGCTTGTGTTGAACACACTTTTTGCCTATTGTTTTAATTAAGAAATATATATGGGTTTTGTTATTTCTTTTGCTAACCAGGGCAAAATCTGAATCTGGCTATTTTTTTGATAATGCTCCTCAGAGCAGGAAACATAATATTATTCACTCTCAGTTCAGATTTTGCCCTATTAGGTACAAGTAATAACATAAGTAGAATACAATATCCGTTCATTGCTTCAGTTGCATCAGGTTGTTATAATATGTTAGTTTTATGACACTTGTGCACCTCTGTTTTTAAATAGTGCTACAAATTCTCAGTTGGAATGAGATAAGGGATTTTAGTGGGTAAATTGCTTTTGTGTTCTTAAGCCAATATGGTGTTATGTTGGCCTAGTGTTTGCCTTGCCCAGCTGAAAGATGCATCTTCAGCCAAGCTTCAGCTTTTTATCATACTGAAGAAGGTTCTCTGGAAATATTTTCCATCATTCATTTCTCCTATTTTAACAAGATGACCAGTCCCTGCAGATTAAACGTGACTGTCTAGCATGATGCTTGCACCAAACAGTAGAACCCTTATTTTAAGTTTTCCAGGGGACAGAGTCAAAAGGGTAAAAAGTAAAATTCAATACAAAAATATGCCACTTGCCTCTATTGGACCGTGGCAGAATGGCTTACATTTCAGGAACACGTAAAAATCTACATTCTACTGCATTTCACTGTAGATATGGTTTAGTTGAGGTGTAGGCAGGGTTATATTTGGTTACACCATAATGCTTTAAAACTAACAAAAAGCTCTGTCTTAGTCTCTTCTCAATGGAAAATGTGTGAGTACTGGCTTCTTTTGCACCAGTGTCCCATACAGGCCAATGATATGTTGGTGGTAGCATCATGCCATTATAGGGCTAGCAGCACACATACATAGTAAGTTACGTTGAAAAGGGCACAGGTCCATCAAGTTTAAACTTGTATGTCTATATATAACCTGCCTAACTGTTGATGATCCAGAGGCAGGTTGTCCATTAAATTACCTTATACAATTATGAGGTGATTTAAAGATCAATAAAAAGAGTAATTCACTAAGGGTGGCAATATATTAGGCACCTCCTAGTGCATTAAATCCCTAGCTTTGTCCCCACGCTAGTTTTCCTGTTCATTATTGTACTGGGGGGGGATATGGCTTTCCTATCTTACCTGTATTTTTTCCAAAGCTTCTTCAGAAATGTAAACATTTTTAACATGCCACAGAAATCTTACACACTAATAATTTCATCCACTCCCAACAAAGTCTCCCCCTGAGTACTCCACTTCGACCATGGTCTCCCCCACAGAATTCTCCACCAGACCACTACCTCACGTACGAAATCCCATCACTTTCTCCCTCAGAAAAATACTAAAGATCCACCACTGCCATCCTCTACAGAATCGGCTCCCTGCTCCATCACTTTGTTTTCCACCAGCCAGTTTACATAAATAATGGTCCATGCCACCTGAAGTTTTTTTTATCCCACACCATTTTCCCTGTTCAAAGAACTATCCACTTGCTAAACTAATAAGCCTTTCACACTTACTACTCTCTCAGAGCACATCAAAACTTACTTTTGCAAAAATGTATAATGTACCATAACACAAGGGACAATAACAAGAGTTGCAAGCAACTAACAAATCCACTTGCTGTGGCAAATTAGGGGCATGGTCTTTTTGGTAATGGGCATGAGTTATTGCAGTTAGTTTATCAAAATGAATTATTCTTTATATAGCACTGACATATTTTGCCAAGCTTTACATAGTTTATACATCATTCCCATAACACTCTGTCCTAGTGGAGCTTACATTTTAACCCTATATTACACACACAATCTAGGGTAACTTTATCAGTTTATACTTCATTCCCATAACACTCTGTCCCAGTGGAGCTTACAATTTAACCCTATATTATTCACACACTCTAGGGTCAACTTTATCAGGAGTGAATTACCCTGCCTGTATGTTGTTGGAATGCGGGAATAAAAACACAGAGGAACCCCATACATATGTGTATCTGGGCTCAAATTGGCTACCCGTGCACAGGGCCAAATCTGTATGATCGTCACCATGTTCATCTTAAAAAGGGGAAGCCATTTTATCAATGCAAAACTACCCAGTAATAAAGAAAACACAGAGAGCATGACTACTGCTTTCCTTTCCACCCACCCCACCAGCAGATTGCCAGCCTGTATAGTCATCTGATGTTCAGTAAGATTTGGCAGAACAGCAGCTTCTGGCCCCTCTCCCACCACTCCCTCTGGATTTATTGAGCAAGCTGGGTAAAGGCTATTTTTTCCTCTTGGTACCTAAACTATCACCATTCACAACCAGGAAGGGGAATGACTACTTTAATTCAAGGAGAGTGTTTCATTGTATACGTTTTTTCCTCTAGTAAAGATTACTGCACTTAGAAATACATTTTGTATACACATTGTGAGTCCCTGCTGTCTAATTTACAGGCTGTCACCCGTGTTTTCAATCAACAGAACTTCCACATCTTGCCAGAACTCATCTCTTCTAAACCTTTTGTACCCAGCAGAATCACTCACCTAACACGTCCCTGACGTCAGCACCCACAGCAGGAAGTAATACACCAAACTGAGCATGTGCGCTTGCTAGAACTTTTTTTTTTTTTCAAACAAGCTTTATTGAACCCTGACAACCAAACAGCCACAGCTGATACAGATTGTAGTTGGTAGAAGCAGCACGGTCACCACATTTCAATCGCTGGATGTAAATAAGATGTAAATAGGTTTAAAAGTCGTAGAAATAAAACTGTTCTGTGAGGTTTAAACAGTTTAATAGTAAATACCATCAGATTCTATAACTGTGATGCCGACTTCATAATAGGACTGAGAGCTTAGAAATGGCCTCGGGCACAGCAAATTTTAACCCAGCCATGTCTTGTCTGTAGTGCCCATGGTACAGTTTAAAATGGTTTATAAACGTGTGGCCAGTAAAAAGTCGCAACTAGCTATTTGTGGTGTATGTCATCCCACTGCAGCAAAAGGCTGGTCAGAGCACAAATCGTATTCTGCATACATGTCAACTCACCTGAATTTTATAGGAGGCTCCTGGTTTTGAACCCCCAAATCTGCACTCTTGTAATTGTCAGTCACCCATATTTTACAATTTCACCCAGCAAAAAATGCTTATTTTTGTTTCTCTGGAGTAAAGACGTTCACATGCAGCGTGTGCACAGTTTTTATTAAAAAAAATAAGTGCAGGATCTAGAGGTAGGCTAGGGTTGCCACCTTTTCCAGGAAAACAATACCTGCCTTCCTGTATATTTAATTTTTTTAAATATTTTTCCTATATATTTAAAAAATGTTTTGCAATGCACAGTGTACTTTCCAAGCAGAATCGGATCTGCTCCAATCAGCTGTTAAGGTGGCCATACACGGGCCGATAAAAGCTGCCGAAAGACCAAGTCGGCAGCTTATTGGCCCGTGTATGGGGCCCCCCGACGGGCTTCCCCGATCGAGATCTGGCCGATCTCGATCGGATGGGACAAAAAATCCCGTCGGATCGGGGCCGCATCTGTTCGTTGAAGCGGTCCCGCGATCAGAGCCCCATTCCCATTCGTTAGGATCCAATCGTTGGGCCCTAGGGCTTTCCCGATCCATATCTGGCCGACATTCGGCAGGTTAAATAATCCAGTTGGATCGTGGCTGCATCTGTACGTGTATGCGATCTGTCCACCCGTATCGGATGCATTATGATCCGATCATTGGGCCCATGATCTCTATGTCTATGGCCACCTTTAGTCCATGTGTGGCAGACAAAGTGCCTACTTTGACAGCATTTTAAATAGGCCCCTTGCTGTGCTCAGTCTCGCTTTAACTGAGACATCATTACTCAACTGCAGACAAGCTTCTGAAACCCAGAGGGAGGGGTGGGAGCGGGTGCCTACCTCCTGGTACAGTCACTTATACAATTCTAGCTCTGCCTAAGCTTACTGTGTGTCAGCTGAGACAAGAGACCAGCAAGAAATTAGGCATGGGAAGGGAAGCACACTGTGCTTTTATTGTTAGTTGGCTGTGCTCTGATAAAATGCTTCCTCTATTGTAGAGAAGTGTTACAAAATGTTGTTCCAGCCTTAGACCTCAGGTAGTGAAAAAATACAGTGGAGAGTGCATGTGCTCCCCACCCAGTGTCACTGTGGGGTTCCTCTGTGTATTTCAGTTTTCTCTCCCACACACAAGTTACTAGCATATCTACAGACAGACACCAGCAACACCCCCGCCCATTAACTGTCATGTGACTCTGTTCCTCTCTAGTCTCGCAGCTTGGGTGGGAGGAGCTGTTGCCTTGGAAACAGTTGAGAGGGAGGTAGGGCTGCAAACAAATCAGTGCTGAGCAGCGGAGAAGGGACAGTGCTGGGAGCCAGTGTAAGTACAATCCATTTTATCAGGGTGGGAAATAAATAATATCCAGCACGATCAATGCACAGTCTCTAATTTTCTGTGGAGACATTATTAAAAGACTGACTGATGTCTTCAGCAGCTCAGCACTGAGCTACGAAAAAGTGTCCCTTTCCTAGAAAAATAGTTGAAAACATCTTAAACCAGTTAAAGAAATGTCTTCTTTAGCCAGAAAGACTGGGTAATGGTATAGCAATAAACTTGCCATTAGATAATTTCTAATATGAACCAAACACATGTATGGTTTATTTTGCTTTGATTCATTCCCAGTGTGAACAGGCTGCAGGTTTGTTATTTTTTTTGGTGATGCACACAGATTTTATCATCAATAATTAGAGTACCTTCTGCAATGGAGCTCACAATCTAATTTCTAAACGTGCACGAATAATAAAGCAACTGTCCTCCAATCAGAATTGTATGTCCTTGGCTGGCAATGCAGGTTGGAAAACAATCATTTATAAAGTGCCTCATATTCTGCAGCACCAACAGGGGGTAAAAAGTTTTCACTTTAAAGGGCACCTGTTGGGGAAAAATATTATCCCCAACCAAAGACACTCCAGTCGGGGGTAACCGTAGTTTTTGTTTTTGGTTGGGTATAATATTTTTGCCCAGCAAGTGCCCTTTAACAGAGAAGGGGGCATAAAACACAAGGTGTGGGGTTGGGCAAGATCCAGAGTCAGCATGTCGCATTTAGTACTGCACTTAGATGGTGGTAGTGGCAGTCGTTTATACCCAGGGGGAGGAACAGCCACATGTGGCATTAGCCTAATAGATCACTTAATGCCTGATACGTTGAGAGAAAGTCAGGTGGAACATGGTAGGGAACTCAAAAAAAGTGGTGCAGCTTTAACAGGCAAATGTAAATGTGGCAAATTAAGTTAGTATCAAAAATTCTAAATAAATTATCTAAATGAATTATTGGTGAATCTTATTTCCTGTTATTTATATACTGTGGTTTACATTTCCTTTGTGCTTTGCAGAGATTATAAATTAGCCACATTAGCCCCTGCCCAAGTAGAGTTTACAATCTAAGGTCCCAATCACACACACTATGGGCAATTTAGTTAGAAACCAATTTACTTGCCTGTATGTTTTTAGACTGTTTTTAGACTGTGGGGAAAAATGCATGCAGACACTGGGAGAGCTGCCCTTGCAGTGGCTGGGATTTTATTCAGGACCCCAATGCTACAAGGAAGAAGTGTATTTTAAGAAAATCCACAAACAGGATACAGTTCTTAAAATTGGCATTCCTGGCACAAACTGGAGTTCTGACTGAAAATGGTGTCGGTTGAAAACAAGAATGACAGTATATCTTTTTGGAATTAGTTTTAGGGGCCTTTCTGCTTCATACAGTTTTAGCTTTCCATGTCCTTTAATTCATACAGTAATGAAATTGCTTACATGTTAACAGTGACATCTGGTGGCAGGTCACGGTGAAAAAGAATACCAAAGAATCAAATGGCACACAGGTAAGGCAAGGTCAAAAACACACGGAATGAAATAGCATACAGGCAGATAGCATGGAGACAGGACAAACAACTACCACAGATAGCATATAGGTATTCATCCCATTTGCACAAAAATAGAGCATGTCTCTTACAGACACATACAGTGAATGCTGTAGTTTTAAAGGTTTTTAGAGTAAAGTTGCATGTCAACTTTGCCTAAAATAGCTGCAGTTAGAATCACCTTCATGTTTATCACTGAAAGTTTCAAAGCTTTTATCATGCCACTTATATCTCAATGTTTTCTGGATATCCCAGGGGGGAACAGTTATTTTGGTTAAAATGCTCATCCCATAGTTGATCAACCGCTTCATCTGTAGTGCTGAAGCTGTTGCAGACTGATTTGAATGGATTTAGCTTGAATGTTTTTTGTCAACTCTATAATGAATTGATGTTTTAAATGTAGTTCAATTTGTTAGTGTAAGTAAAGTTGCTGGAACTATAGTTTATTTTATAATACTTTGCTTCTTTATTTACTTTACTGTGCTAGGTTAAGCATGGCTCTTCAAGAAAAGCAACACCTTCTAAACTTTGCTGATATATTTGATGAAGATGAAGCACAGAGATCCTTTCTCATGTCCAAACCCACTTGCTTCCTCATTGTCGGCAAACCTGTAAGATTTCTGTGTTTATAAAACTGAGACACCCCTAAAGGTTTGGTTGCAGATTTGGCCTGATATATTAAATACAAATGAGGACCAGATATAAAAAAATAGAGAGGGCTCCTAGCAGTGAAGAAAGTCTGTACTTAATCTAAGAAGTAAAAAAAACTAAAAAAAAAATCAGGAATATTCATACAACTGTCAGCTCTACTTGACAGCTTTTGTCTGTTGGTGGGATGCTGTAAATCAACAATAGCTGGTCAACACTGAAGTCCATTTTAAAAATATGTAAGAACTGTAGTTTCTTCTTATATTCTGATTTCTTAGGGTTCTGATACTAATTATTTTTCTGGCCTCCCTTTCTCAGAAATATCAGGTCAGGCCAGGATTTACATACTGCTGTGTGTCCAATTGCCCTTACGCTTATTTCAGAAGTTTTGGTGAAATCAAGTGAATATATGCCTCTGTTTTTTTCAGCAAGTGATAACATTTCTTTCTTTGCAGGGCACTGGAAAAGCCACTTTAGGGAAGATGATTTCCCAGGCATGGAACTGTATTTTTATTGAGGGTAATATAAATGTATAGATTGCATTCATTTGTATATTGGTATTAATTGTAACTTAACTATTTTAACATTGAATTGTCTCACAAAGAAAAACAAAAGAACTATATTGTCATAGTTTAAAAACATTGCCCTCACAGTTATCTTATTTGCTGGTCAAATATGAAATGTAATACAAGAGTACAATGTAAATAGATTTAGAGACCAGTTTATTTCATCCTCCTTATTAAATACTAGCAATAGTGAGCATGTTGGTCTGAACAAAACGTTTATCTGTGTATTGGGCTACCACATCACCAGAGGCACTTCACCCCAGAACCAAGGATTTGCTTGCTGCATTGAGCAATGCTATTTCTTAAACTCTATGTGTTCAAGGGCAATGTTTAATTCTCTGGAATAGGCACTTAAAAGGAACCTGCAAAGATACAGAATAAGAAAAATATTGAAACGGTAAGGCTGACGGGGGTAAAAAGTATTTTCCCTGATAGACATAGCCTTGCTATGAATGGACAGTGTTGTGGATAGCTTGTTGGTCAAGGCATAGACAGTTATGAGGTGCGGCAGGTTTGTGTAAGGTTCCATGAAATTTTAAAATATTATATTTCTTTTCCTGTTCTTGCATTTTGATGTTAACACAAATAATACTCTAATTTTTCAAAACAAGTTTCTGAGGCTTCAAGTGTGAGAAATAAATAAGTAAATCAGAACTGTTACGCTGGCAGTTCAACTCCCAGCATCCACCATGCAGCATCATGTCCTCTGAATGCTGGTAGCTGTAGTCCAACAAATGGGATACAGAGATTATCATGAAAATTAAAGATATAGAAAAAATTACTGGAATAAAGTAATGGTATTTGTACATAAATCAAAGTCCTACCAGGGGCCCCATTGCTCTACTATACAATCAGCTATACCTATATATTATAGTATATAATATACATTACTAGTGCTCTGAAGTTAGAAAAATGCACAGTTTTGGTTTTTGTACACTTTTGGTATGATATCTCTGTTTTATTTATGTTTTGATTTCTTACAGCTAAGGAATTGATTACTGATCATATCAAAAGAGGAACAGATCAGGGCAATAAGGTGAGTGACATTTACTGTGGAAATACATTCTGCCAGTTGCTGTTCATATCTATCAATTGATATACTCCTTTTTATAATCATAAACCGGAATGTAGGTCTGTATCCAGCAACTGTTTTTTATAAAGTGAGGAAGATGGATATGAGGGTAGTGTTGTAACATATTCTACAAACATTTCATAAGCATTTTATGGACTTGTTTAATTTTTCTAACAAGAAACATGTATTAATATAGAGCCAGCAAGTTACACAGCGCTTTAATTTATAACAAGCATGGTATTTACAATGATGTAACAAATAAGGGTGAGAGAATAACTCAATGGGGCAACCCCAGTAAATATAATCACTAACCTTAGACCAACCTGGGATACTATTCCTGTTCAGTATCCTTGGCACCATACATGTGCTATAGAGTCAACATTGGTATTTAAAGTTGAACATTTTACGCTACTGCACATGGTGCTGTGTTGTGACAGGAATAGATCCCAGTCTACGGTCAGGGATGCTGCTGCCATGAGGCGAGTTGAGAAAGTCACCTTAGAAGGCTGGCAAAAAAGTCACTTCTGGTAACTTTAAGAGCCAAAATTCCAATTTTTAAATCAAAATTTCGTCTCTTCTAATGCGGAGAGTGCAATTGCACTCTCCTGTCCTCCCTTAACCCCATGCTGTAAGCATAGGGGGAGCGGCAAAGATAAGGCTGCCTCAGGGTGGCAAGGGGTATAGAAATGCCTCTCTTTAAGGTTGGCATTTGTCCTTTTATTTTTATTAAGCATTATAAAACTATTCAACTCATTTTTCATATATAGGGCCAGATTCAATTCAGTAAAGGTTTATCAAGTGAAAAATCATGAGATTCAATTTGAGTTGCAATTCAATTCAGAAAACCTTATCTCGCAGTTCATCAAGTGAAAACTCTTTTGAAGTCTATGGAAAAAAGCTCGAACTGAATTTGGAGAAAAGTTTTTCTCCTCAAGTTGAATCTTGTTCATGAGTTTTCATGTGATAAACCATGAGAGAACTTTTTCTCACTAAATTGAATCTTTTCTCAGGTCACTTTCTATTGTAGTTAATTTTCACAAGTATAATATAGGAATGAAACACATAATAAACTTTAGTAATTCAGGGCTAATGTAATGTATTTTTTATCTGAATTATGTGTGTGCCTGTGTTATGTGAAAAAGAGTACAAATATAAAATAATTTATCAATATTATTAATATTGTAACACATTAAATTGCAGATGCAGGAGCTCCTTTATCAGGGCTTGAGCATTCCTGAGGAACTGGTAACACATTTAATTTTGGACAAGATAAATTCTCCAGAGGTTGCTCATCTTGGTAAGTTTTTGGTCCCTGTTCAGTCTACATTTATCGTGCAACATACAAAGCTCTGTGGCAACTATGTCAAATATTGAATGCAGAGCCCAGTAGCGTAACTTTGGGGCTCTGCCTCCCCACACAAAATTTTTTTACAGGCCTACCCCTAGCTCTGAAATCACTGTTGACCCTGTGGGCCCCCTATACAGAGAAAGCAGACCCGGACTTCCTCCCAAGGGCATGGCGTCTGCTTCCTGTATTGTTACACCACTGGCAGCTGTAAAAATAACTAAGGTTGGCAGTTGAATGGGCTACAAAAGTTTAAGAGTAGTGAGATGTATAAAGCTGGCCATTGATGTGCAGATTTTATTCTTTGTGCGACAAACACTGTTTGTTCAGTCTGACGATCTACCATTAAATATTCAGATTAAAATAAGTAGGAAAAATAACAAATCAGACGATGTTTAGCCCATTAATTGACAGCCAGCAATCGTACGAAAGTTATGTCTGGCAAATATTAGTGACAACTCCCATTGATATGGGATAGGCAATACATGTAGAGATATCATTGTCAGCCGATACAAATCCTGAACGACGGATTGCCATGGTACGAAAAATAGCGGGACACTCCACACACACAGTCCAAAAATCGTACAAACCTTTGTTTTGTACGACCGTATCTTTGTGTCTATGGCCATCTTAAGGATTCTTGGTTTACTGTTAAAGAAAAAACTTTTGTTTGTATAAAAAGTGCTCTCCGAAACTTTATTGTAAATTGGAGTGTTACTTTATAGGCGTTTCTTTAACAAGTTCTGTCGAAGGAATGCCTTAACTTCTGTTCTTGATCTGAGCTTGACTTCTGTTGGAATTTTGTTTTTGTTTTCTGACTATATTGACCCAACCAATTTTCTTAATTACCATATACTACTACATGAAAGGTATATTTTTTATGAAAATGGTTTTCTTAGATGAAGCGGTGTTTTGCATTTGGGCTCATATATTTTTATAGAGTCCTGTACAGGGGTTTAATTTCCCTTTAATAAGCATTTATTATTATTGATGTTTAGGGATGCACCAAATCCAGGATTCGGTTCGGGATTTGGCCCTTTTCAGCAGGATTCGGCCGAATCCTTCTGTCCGGCCGAACCGAATCCTAATTTGCATATTCAAATTAGGTGCGGAGAGGGAAATCGCGTGACTTTTTGTCACAAAACAAGGAAGTAAAAAATGTTTTTCCCTTCTCACCCCTAATTTGCAAATGCAAATTAAGATTCGGATTCGGTTCGTTATTCGGCGAATCCTTAGTGAAGGCCAAATCCAAAATAGTGGATTCGGTGCATCCCATTCCCTATTAATGTTACACCACTGAAATATTCTAGTTATTGCTATATCCTATAAAAATAATTCCTTTGTGTTACAGGATACGTGCTATGTGGGTTTCCCTCTATATGTGAAGAATATATAAAGATCTCCCAACAAATTGAACTGATTAAAAATTTCAAGTTAACCCCAGATATTATAATTAATATTAAGGTAAGATGACTATGAAGATTTTCATTCAGACGTTTCACTACTCATCCGAGCAGCTTCTTCAGTTCAACTGATGAGTAGTGAAACATCTTCAATGATTACTCAGCAAGTCCAGTTGTTTTTAGATTTACCTATACTAGATAAAATATTAAGTTAACTTTAACAAATGTAATATATTATTCATGGCATGGATATTACTTTCAGATATAAAACTTGCAGTGATTTGAATAGAAGAAGAGGGCCACCACCTGCAGGGCCGGGCCAGGCTGGCGGGGCGCCCTAGGAAACCCGGCCGGACACCCCCCGCACGTGTGTGTGTGCATGTGCGTGCACCCGACCATGACAAAGGGGGAGAGTGACAGAGGGGAGGGAGGGGAGAGCGGCGGAGGGGAGGGTGACAGAAGGTAGGGGAGAACGACAGAGGGCTAGGTGACAGAGGGAAGGAAGGGGAGTAAGACTGGGGGGTGTGAACACGGACTAGGGGTAGGCAGAAGACAATTTTAGAGATAGCTGCCCAGTTCCCCCCTTTCATTGCGCCCTAGGCAGCTGCCTCTTCTGCCTACCCCTAGTTCTGGCCCTGACCACATGATATCTGCTGGTGGATAATGGCAAGAAAATATGTTCATCCATGTGAGCAGGTGACCCTCCAGCTGTAACTGAAAAACAACCGCTGAAGTCAATTGTTCTGTGACATGCTGGAGGGCCACATGCAGTAGCATGCCTACCTTGTCATTACCAAGTAGCATGTCAGAAAGTGGCTCTCCAGCTGTCCATGACTAACTACCTCCAGTCAGGGGTGCATGCAGGTGTTCTGTTATGTGAGAGCCCGATATGCTAATGGATACAAGCATATTCCTTAATGTGAGCAGGTGGTCTTTAAGATGTTAAAGAATTGCCTGTACCATTGGTTGGTAGGTAGTTGATCTGTAACACATGCACATCAGGAGATGGACCTCCAGCTGGACATACTAGCAGAGCTACTGCTGCAATGAAAGGAGTATGTCCTATGGGTGACTGTTGTATACAGCAGACGATGTGCAAAAAAAAGTGCAGGGGATGAGAAATATTAGCTGATATTAGGACACAATAGAATTTTAGTTTCAAGAAAATGCTGCAGTTGCACTAACCATCATGAGCAAGAACAAAGTCACACAGTTTGATGGGGCAAGGAGCAGAGAGACATGGGAGTGGGACATGATCATGTTGGAAGCAGAGAGATATGGGGGTATTACTTGGTCAGTCTAGGAGAAGGGAGACTCCTGTGCTTTTCCCGGGAGTTACTCAGTTTTCGACTCCCTACCCTGGAATCCCATCACTATATGTCATCCTCCTTGAGTTTTCCAGTTTCCCTGCCCAAATTCAATGTGCTTGTGTGCAGAAGCATTCAATGATGTCAGAGCAGCTTGTGGACAAGAACACAGAAAAAAATCTTATATATAATCATATTAGACTAACTGAAAAATCAATGTTATGTCCCCTTTAAAGCTATTTGTTGTTGGTCATACATCAAATACAAGGCAGTAGTGGATTAAATTATTCGTGCTGATTTTATTGCTTTGTGGACTATCCACTCATCTGTAGAAATAAGATGAGTGTAGCAACAATGACTTTTTTTCTCCAACCTATAGTGCCCAGATGCAGATCTAGGAACAAGACTGTGTGGCCTAAAGCAAGACCCAGGCACAGGCATTATTTATCAGAGAGAAGACTGGGATCCTGTCCTCAAAGAAAAACAGAAGAAAAAACCAGGAGGAGAAGGCGAGGAAGAAGAGGAGGGGGAGGAGGAAGAGGAAGAGTTGGAAGAAGAACAGGTATCATCTTATTACATTTATCGCAAAACTAAATATATATTAGAGTATATACTGGTTTTAGTTTTTTATATTCATGAATGTATCTCCTTACTTGGGCAACAATTATAACACCAAAAGTTGTTAGGGTTGATTATTCAGATAAAATACATTTATGAAAAACACTGTCTATTTTGATTATTTTTTTTTTTTCACTTTAAGGAAGAAGAAATGTCACTAACCGAAAAGCTTGTTTATAGGCCTGAAGACTTTCCTGAAAATGTTGATGAACGTATAAAGATATACAAAGATATTCTTCTACGCCCTGTGGAGGTAAATTTTATACAGATATTTTATATACTGCAATTATTATCTTAGCATATATTTGCCATTAAGCATTCAGCCACAACATTTTCTGCCTACCATTAGGGATGGGTGAATTTGACCCGTTTCGTTTCGACAAAAATTCGCCGCCGGCGAACTATCGCCGACGCCCATTTTTTTGACGCGCGTCTTTTTTTTACGCACGCAGGCAATACAAAGTCTATGGGTGTCATTTTTGCCGCGAAACAAGGTGAAAAAATTCACCCATCCCTACCTACCATATATTGTTACTTTTTGAGATACTTTTAATGTAAACATTTTTTGATGGGAAAAATGACCATACCCAAAATACAGATGGGTAACCTAATGATTTTTACATTGTAAAGTTTGACACTAATGCTGTGTTACATTTCAGGATCTAATGATTGACCATGATCCTCACTATCTCATAGAGCTGGATGGAAATATGAAACCACAGAACATTTTTGGAGTAAGTGTAATTCACAGGAAGGCTACTGGGTCTCTTTGTTAACAATTACTTACCTATAGTGCTGTCTTCACCTATACCAGTGGTATATAATATATCTATCTATGATGTATACACCTGCATAAAGGATTTTGTTTATGTCTGAGAATCCAAATGTCAAGTACTCTTTCAATACAATGCAAAGAAACCCACCAATGGCTCTGCTGTGCATACACTGTGCACAATTTATTTCAAGTGGCACACGTGTGTGGCCATGCGTGCCAGAATGATTTCTAGTCTGTTAAATAATACAGGTTTATTACCCAAATTTCTAGTGTATGTAGTATGATCTGTGGGTGTTTATGTCTAGTTTAGTAAATAATGCCCAAGTTGCTTTTAGGGTGCAAAGTATATAATTTCCATAGTGTGTGGTCTGTGTGTGTAGCTGTAACTCGCCAAAGATGCACTGGAAGTAGTAGATCCTCAAGGCAGGTGTCAATTTTAGAGGGCTTCCTTTTGTTTATGCATCCTGTACAACAAAAACAACCAGCATTTTGGAGCAAGGTAGAAGTACAAAGAAGGGTACATTAACATAAGAGGAACAACTGAAGAAGGGCCATGTGGTCGCAAAACATTTGATCTTTGTAAAGTGTCTATAGCACCATGGAATAAATTTGGGATCACCCTGTTTGTATTGGCTCTCATGTTACATAGCCAGTAGTCTCAATTTATCCTTTATTGCTGTAGATTACAAACTTTGACCAGTCTTTGACTGGTTTGCCTGTTCTGTGATTTATGTTCCTGCTTTAAAGGGGACCTGTCACCCTAAGAAATAATTTCAAATTCTTTTCTATCATGTTAGTTAAGCATAATAAACTTTACTTACACTTTATTCATTATTTAAATTTTGTTTCCTTCTGTCTTGGAATTATACAATTACAGCAAGCAGGCAGCAGCCATTTTGTGTACACGGTTATTAAGGGAAATTGTGTATCACCCCAAAATCTTGTGTATGAACCAGAATGAGGGACCTAATGTCCATGTGCAGTGCCCTACACAATTATAGAGCCTGAGGAGGGAAGGGGGAATGTGAGGAGAGCAGTGACATGTAGGAAGTGCTGAATGGAAAGTGAAAGTAATTGACTGCCCCTCCTCTATGCCACGGGCATAGAGGCGGGGCAGGTAATATTTGATTGACAGTTTAGATATTTAAACACCTTTATAACAGGTATGGATGTTTTAATGAAAACATTTTTGGGGGTTTCATATTTAATTTGCAAAGGACTTTAATTATGCAGCTTTTTATGTGTAGGTGACAGGTCCACTTTAAAGACTGTGCTACAGAATGTATCATAACTATTATTTTTTCAAATATTGCTGATAAACTATGAATTTTTACTGCAGGTAGTAATAATTTGATGTAATTTCAGACAGTATTATCCCGTCTTGAATCTTTGGGGCTTCGGGTTGGATCAGTTGTGACGAGGTTGCAGAATTCTGAGGAAGAAGATACACTGCAGGAAACAGGTGGTGTAAGTTCTTTTCTTTTTACATAAAGATTACGATATAGTAATAGACTGAAAATATGCAAGCCCATCAAGTTTAACTTATTTTCAAATAATTAATACTGGAACACGAAGGCAACTGGTATATCAGAAATATTACTACGATGATTAAATGGTAAAATTCATGCCATTGTTGTTTTAGTGCTATTCTTATCTGTCTTACTAGATAACTATGCATGTGAAAGTCTAAACCAGTCATTCTGGATGCCACAGGGATGTAAAGGAATAATCTTCATCCATAATTCCTTAAAGGAGATCTAAACTGAAAATACATAATTAATGTTTTATATTTACATACATACAGTTGAATCGGTGTGTTAAAAGCAACACATTTGCAAATGGTAATGCACAATTACATTTTATTTCAAACACTTAAAAACTAAAAAAATAATTGTGCTAAAGTTTGGACAACCTTCCACTTGTACAGTGGTAAACAGATTTTGCATTGTTGTGTTATGTTGACAATTGCAGAGCTTAATTAAATCTCTGACATCAGCCAATAAGCTGAAAAGGGGGTAGCTCCTACAAAAAAACAGTGATACGAAACATAACTACCATGATCCAAACTGAACTGAAGGGTTTGGAATGGCCCTCACAATCCTTAAGCATCAATAAAATGCTGAGGTAGATTTTAAACATGCAAAACGGCCCAAAAAGGTAACGGATTTAGAAGTGACCTGTAAGGAAAGGTGGGCATAAAATTCCTACAACTAGAAGTGAAAGAGGCAAATTTACTTATGTGCGAATTTCTGCTTCTGGAAACTTCGCCATACTTTGCGTAACTTCATCAGACATTATTTCATAGTGAATGTGCATATTTATCAAGATGCAAAACAATGAACGCTGGTGTACTTTCAGAGTGAAAATTCGGCAGCGTGAAAGTTTCTTTTCTTTAGTGTTACTTTCTTACTAGCGAAACTTACACTTATATCAATTTAAATATGGCGGATACATACAGGTCATATGTATGTCTTTATTAGTGATGTTGGGGAAATGTGGTCACTTATTAAAAATGTCCAAGGAAGAAAAAAAAAAGACAAAATAGATCCTCTACTGTTCTAGACATGAGACTAAAACAAATGTGGCATCAGCTTCAAATGGTTAAAAAAGTGTAAATAACATATACAGTATTTAACAGTTACTACTTGTAAACATAATCCCACATTTAAATACGAAAAAAACCTCATTTTGTCTTTTTTTTTAACTTTTTTGGAATACAGGATATGATGTCACTGGCATAATAATGTTGAGGATTTAGCTTCATCCTATCAATTCCTAGTGAAATAGATTTTGGGTAATGTATTGGAAAATTCACATTTTCCAATACACAAAGGTTCGTCTGGCAAAACAACGTGAATTGTATTCTTTGCCTTTTAGTAAATTGGTGATGTCCCTGCAAATTGTCGTTTTGTTGAATTTTTGCTAAAAAAAACACCCTTCACCCCTTAGTAGCCCAAAAAGCTCTTAGCTGGTATACAAGCATTTAAGCATTATACATAACAAACCATGGGTTGAAAAAAAACATTGGTACAGCAGGATCAAAACATGGTTAAGAGTTTAAAAAAAACTAGAACCTCTCCTAGTATCATAATAATGTCTGTTTGAAGAATACACTTTTTTACCCTACAGGAGCAACTCCTGCGATTACTGGCATCTAGCTCTTTGATTGCCCCAAGATATAGGTGGCGCAGAAGCAGATGGGGTCAGACATGTCCTGTTGCTTTAAAGGAAGGATATATTAAAAGAGGACTAGCAGAGCATGCTGTTAGGTAAGCATAGTTTGGTTAACTACATTTACTCAGATATTCTTTCTTGTGCTGACCTTTTTGTTTCTTATTCCAGTTTTTTAGATAAAATGTATTTGATGTCTTCAGAAGAGGCACTTAGGAAATTTATGCAAAATCCTCGTCAATATCTCCTTCCTCCTATGCCACTGCCACCTTGTAAAGTAGCAGTGGTTGGACCAAAGTGCTCTGGAAAAACCACCCTTTGTAATTTGGTAGCCAGAAATTATGCTGGAAAGGTAACTTTTCAAGAGAGATTGATTGCATTTAAAGGGGAATTATTGCAAAAATTTAAATTGTATATACGATTTATCATACTGGTATAAGAAGCTTTATAAATATAATCAATAAAAAAATCTGTATCATTTCTGAAATAATCAAGTTTATCTTCACTATTCCTCTATCAGAATTTTTTTCTCTTCATGCAAGAGTTGGGTGTCAGATTTTTATCGACAGATCAAATATATATTTTAGGGGGGCTCCCTTTCCAGGTGTATTAGAGCTAACACAAAAAAAAACAACTCCAACTCAAATAAAATGTAACAAAATAACTGACTTTGGCACAAACCCTGCATGTAGGGAAACAAGACTACAGGCATAACAGTACATTCTGTTCTATGAAGGGCTAAACTAGTAATGAGTCTGTTTAATAATACTTATAATTCACGCTAATGATAGTTTCCCTTTATTCATTTGTCTAGGTCCTTGATATGTCTCTGCTTATAAAACCATTTGCTGAAGAAGCAAAGAAAAATGTTATAGAAAAGGTTATGGAAGAAGCAACTGAACTGGCAATTAAAACAGTGAAAATTAAGCTACAAGAAGAGAGGATTATGAAAGAACAAGGTACATTTGTTTGTAGCTGCATCAATTCAGCTGCATTGTTGGTTTCTATCGAACAGCATTGCTGGTGTCCATAAAATAGCCAAAAAAAATTAAAAGCCCTCTGCACAAAGTAGGGAAAGTTTATTACAGAGTAATACGCAATATGTTGGCGCTATATAAATACATGTTAATAATAATGTTCATAATAACTTTTATTTATTCATTGATTATTATGGTAAGGATGAATCCAGTGAAAAATCATTCTTCTGCTAATATATTTACTTCCTATTGGATTTCAATGCAATTGTAAACAAAAATGAAGTTACAAGAACAAAATAACTATGTGATGCTTTATATTGTAGAGGACTCACTTATGAATTCATATGCAAAGTGAAAAGTTCAAAAGTAAATCAACATTTTTTTAACTTCAGTGCAGCATATTTCACAGAACTCCATCATAATGCTGAACAAACACTAAATCGGATGCACTTGATGCATTAATATGGATGCAAAGTAGAGGCTGATTGATAAATTACACACAAGTTACAACGCATACTATACACAGAAACATTTACATGAATTCAATTCTGACATATCCCTATTGTGCCTATGGTGTGGTGATGAGGAGGGGACCTTTATCCACTTGATATTGGAAAGCAAACAACTCCATGACTTATGACCCAAAATTGTTGATTAAATGAATAAACTACCTAAAGTGAATATGTGTTCTATTAAAAAAAGTAAAAAAAAATTCTAGCAAACATGTCTACCTTAGGTATCACAGAAGCCTTTTTTCTGGCCATAAAACTCATAATTACTAACTATAATGAATGAAACAATACAAATTGAGAAACTAGAGGAGAATTAAAAGACCAAAATTGCTCAAATTATACATTAATTAACTCTGTGTTTCCGCTATATGTGTTACAGTCTTAGTTGTACAGGTAGTATGTCTGTAATCCTTACTTTTCAGTAAACTTTGCCTGAATTTACAACATGATTTTTCCTCTGCAGTTGTGTTAAAATGGTTTCACTTGCATTGCATGGCACAACGATACTAACGGCATTGTGTCTAATATACTTGATATACGTCAGTTGTGGCTGTTGATGCAGCCCAGTAAACTTCCCAGTAAACAGAGCCTGCATCTTAAAAATAGTATTTAGCCATTAGACATTTTGGTGCAACTAACCAGCAGAGAACAGCAAAATGATGGCAGCATCAATCATTACACCTATGTATGATGTTCTAGAGGACAATAAGAAGAATGTTAATGAGGCAAGCACTTCCAACAGTATAGAATGCCGTCTCACTCTACTTGAAAAGCAGATGGCAGCATTGGATCTCTGGCCTTATTCAAAGGAAGCACCCAAAACAATGTTGGGAGAAAAGATCAAGTCTAGCTTCCTAATGCACTTTTGGGAAGTTACCCAGCTAAAAAGTAAGACAGAAGTCAATACAGATGGACTCTCCATGGCTATGAATATGATTCAGGAGTTAGCGGCCATAGTTAGAAAACTCAGGGAATCCCAGAAGGAAATGGAGTGCCAAATCTGCACTTTAAAGGATATGGATATAAAATATGGAAATTTAGAGAGTGAGTTGTATAAAGCACAAGAATCTCTGGGTTTTGTACAGAATGACATGTTAGAACAATTAAAGCAAATTGAGATGATGAAAGACAATGCAAAACCTGAAAATGAAAAAACAAAAAGAGAGCCTTCAACAACACAAGCACAGATGGCTAAAGGGAAAAAAACTGGAAGTGAAGTAATCATTAAGCTACAAAATGACCTGATGAGCCTTCAAAAAAGAGTATCAGATCTTGAAGAGAGGTTGGAAAAATACTCCAGCTCAAATGAAATTCAAAAGCTTATGAAATCTGTCAAAAAAGATAAGACAGTAGTGAGAGATAATGTGGATCCAACAAGGGTACCTATTAAAGCAGAGACTCACACTGATACTTTCGTCGACCCTTGCCCATCAAAACACTCACAGAAGTTGAGTGCCAAAAAAACACCTACTCCTGTGCAGCCATCTGGGACTAACAATTTGAATCTCACTAGTAGGAAGTCTGTGAAGACTAGAAAGATTAGTCAAAAGACTGATTCTAATCCACCCAGTGAAGGGCTTGTTATTAATCTTCCATTGTGCAGATCTTCCCACCCAACTAAGGAGACCAGCCCTCAAACTACAACTCATGAGCGGCAAAGCAAAAATCCTAAGGGCTTTACACAAGAGACTTTAGATTATAGCTATATATCCAAAATCCAGAGAAATGACAGGTGCTACAAAATGGGTTATTCTTTTTCCCATTGTTTGAAGCAGAATAATATCAAGGCCAAAATGGATTCCAAGGATGATTTTACACACACATTGGCTAATGTGCCTGATACTTGGAACAATGATAGTATTCACACTGTCACCTATTCACTTTCCCACCTTTCCAAGAGAGTTAACTTCAAGCCTTTTATTCCTGAGACACACATTGAAGAACTTGATATTGGCCCAAATTTTCTGCATTCTGTAGTTCCTGCTATTTCTACCGAGTCTTCCCAAAATTCTACTACAACTTGTAAAAACAATGCTGCTTCCACCCAGCACAAATTTGTCAGCACTATTGGAACCCTGCAAACCCTATGGAACTAATAGGTTTGTGCTTGAAATACTTAAATTATGTTCTTATATGAATATAATAAACATTGGATTTTATTGTGTCATTTGTATAGATGTATCTAATGTAAAAGAAGGACTTTTTCATCTTTCTAGGCTGTACAATTACTAATAACATTTGTGGAGGTACATATTATTAATTATGTATCTTCTTTATAACTGCATGGGAAATTATAAATGGTGGTCCTTACAACTTTCTAGGTTTTGTGTTGAGGCAAAAGATGAAGGGAAGCTATGTGCAACCCATAAAGGCATTTGAAAAACACATTACAGGTCACTGTTCATATGCCTTGTGTAATGTGTGTGGATATAAAAATTTAAAACTGTGCAGGGGCTGTGATGGACTCCACAGGAGGATCCACTAACACCCCCCTTTTCCCTACTGACAGATGGAGTATATCAAGAAATATAGTCCAAGTTGCTTTTTTAATTCCTAACCCATTGTTAGGAATTAAAAATTAGGTATTAAAGGACATGTAAATCCTACATTTTCATAACATGTATTTTCATCGGGCACATCTCCCCCACCTCCCCCACAGCATTTGTACTGCACATATCCCCTGTGTTTGCCAGCACAATCACATTTTCTTAAAACAAATAGCAACTATCACCCAGCACCATTTTTCCTCTGATGCATCATCAGTGACATTTACATCTGCAAACAGAACATGTGCACTGTAGTTCACGCAATGAAGGATGCAGAGTTACACAGGCACAACTTATTTTGATAAAAACTAATTCTGCTTGAATTGAGCACTGTGATGGTGAAACTGAACATAATTAGGAGCAGACAGCTAGAGCATAGTTTCTATGTGAATCAGCAATGCCATCTCTTCATTAGCTGCTAAACTGGAGGGCAAGTCACAGTTGAGAAGAAATGAGCATGCTCAGTAGTCATCGTAAATTTCCAAGGTAGGTGGGTTAGAGGAGGAGAGGGAATCCTAAGTGACTAAGTGGATGCTGCAGCCTTACTATTAACCTATGCATAGCCAGAGTGATAAGTATTTAAACATTTCAAAGAGACTGTTCAATTATCACATTTTTTTTGTGCAGGGTTTACATGTCCTTTAGTACAACGCTTTGACCAAATCAGTGACCACATCAAGGCACTCATTGTGCATGAGCACTACACTGCCTAGCAGTTAAAGCATGAATAAATGGGTCAGAAACTGCTCTCAATGTGAATACAACTATGTTTCCTCCCTGTGTTTGAAGATGTAATAGAAATGTGTTCTACATCTTGGTATATGTTTTCGGTGGTGTCTGATTTGGGTTATGTATCCTCTGGGACTGTGAATGCATTGTATTTGGTACTATTTAGCAACATTCTGCTTCTTGCAATACACTTGATCCCCAGTTAATTAAAGGAACAGTAACACCAAAAAATGAAAGTGTTTTAAAGTAATGAAAATATTCTGTACTGTTGCCCTGCACTGGTAAAACTGATGAGTTTGCTTCAGAAACACTACTATAGTTCAAATAAACAAGCTGCTGTTTAGCAATGTTGGAAATTGAAAAAAGGCTATATGGCACAGGTTAAATAGTGAATAACAGATAATACCATTATGTTCTTCAGAGCTTATCTACTATCTGCTGTGTAACCTGAGCCTTTCCTCCACTGAATGGCTGCCCCCCATAGCAGCTTATTTATATAAACAATAGTAGTGTTTCTGAAGCAAACACACCAGTTTTACAAGTGCAGGGCGACATTGCATTATATTTTTATTACACCAACTAAAAAAAAATGCCCTGTCATTCACTAAGGGATCTATTTACTAACATTCAGATTTCTTTTTAGAGATTTTAGGATATTTTAAGCCATTGTTCAGCATTTTTTTCTGTTCGTACTTTTTTTATTCTAATCTTTGAATAAATTTCATGACATTCGTGGTTTTTGATAATTTGAAAATGCCTATAATTTTGATTTTAAAAAGCTCTAATACTACTAAAATTTGACCTTTAATAAATGGGCCTCCCTGTGTTCATTATGCCCTTGATATGCCCTTACTGAAGGGAGCTGTAATATCTTGCCTGGAGTTGAGCCAGGGACCTGGTGTTTCTGGGCTGTCTGACACCAGTGCTCTATGTGAGCAGACAGCTCTTGCCCTGGTTCACTTCCATTGCTATATGTGTAACTGCAAGTAGGGCAGGGCTTTGTTCAGCTCTTATCTATCTGGCCCATCTGGTCCCATGTGATCAGTATAAGCCATTAGACTGCATAAACAAACTACTGCCCTGCACTGAAACTTTGCCCAATATAGGTTCTGTTTACAGGTTCCTGGGTGTGATTACTATTATTGATAACTATGTTTGACCCTCTGTCTGATTGACTCTGATATTTCGTTGCCTGTCTTGACTCTGGCCTGTGACCTCGACTTTGCTTCTGTTCCTGATTTGGTACCGTATTGTCTGATCCTTGTTATTGACCCGGCCCGGCCCTTAACTACACTTCTTGTCCTCCGTTCCAACCACGTGTGGTTCCCTGGCTTGCCCAGAACTCTCCCCCTGGTCCTCTCACACTAAAGCTGGCCATAGACGCAATGATCGTACGATCAGACTTCCCCAAAGCTAGTGACAGTCTCCCTCTGAAAATCGTACGATCGGCAATACATGCAGAGATATTACACGCAGCAGAAATCTTTTAACCTGTCCGATCGACCAAACAACCAATCTCCGCCGGACGAGAAATGTAGGGACTCTCCACACACGGTCCGAAAATCATACGAATCCTCAAATTGTACGATCTGATCTTTGCGTCTATGGCCAGCTTAAGACCTGGCTGCATCTGATTAGCTGAGGGCTCCTCCTGAGGCCAAAGGTGGCTGCTACAGGCGGAAGACTGAGACGCAACCAGGACCTTGGGGTTTGTTCTGGGTTTGGGATTGTTACAGGAGCAAAATGGAATATCAGCACACTTCAGTTAGTCTTTGATCTCATTGAGATGATTTTCATGCATGTCCACTATATATAATTTGTTTGCCTTATATATTACTACACATGGGAACTGAGAGACTTAATGGCCTGCAAGTAGGCTCTTCTCAATTGTTCCTGTGTAGTGTTCTACTAAATTTTGCTGCACCAATGTGTCATACTGATTTCCTCAAGAGCTTGACTATACACAATTATTTTTACAGCCACCTTTCTTGCAAGCAATTTGCACCGTTATTATTTTCTTTTTCCACAGACAAACCAGAAGAAACAGAGGGAACACAAGAGCAGGAAGATCAAACGGAAATGCCAGAAACTTTAGGTACCAGCCGCTATCCATAATGACAAAAAACATGTTTTATTTCAAGAAAAAAAGTACACTGTGATGTTAGTAAATTTGTTTCTTAATTTAAATGGTAATGACACACACGGAGACCCTACAGAGTTGCATTGTAGTCAATGTCAAACATTTTTGCTTGTTCTTGCCAGGCCTGAAACAGCATATCCAGGCAGCAAAACAAGTGCTTTAAATGGGTTGTTCACTTTATTTCAGTTCAAGTTGAGTAATGAACCTCAGGGATTCTGCTCAGCAGGGTCAGAGATAAGAAATGTATCAACTAATTTATAATTTACAACAGTATACAGAATCAGTGTAATAAACATATACAGTATTATCGCGTCAAATCAAATGGCCGAACAAGTAATCTAGATGATTTTTTCTAGCTTTCATGGATAAAAAGAAAATTTCTAGTTAATGCTTTATCATTAAAAAATAATTATAGTTATTTATAATATTAATGATATAAAATCTTTTTGGATTTGCGCAAACACGATTCTGAATACAAAGTTCTGGTGGCAAGGTATAACTTTTACAAGATAAAAACTGGCATCTTTAAAGGGGTTGTTCACCTTTCAGTTAACTTTTAGTATGATGTAGTGAGTGATATTCTGAGACAATTTGCAATATTATTTAATTTATTATATGTGTTTTTTTTCTTTATTTAGCTTTTTATTCAGCAACTCTCCAGTTTGCAATATCAGCAAAGGGTCCAAATTATCCTAGCAACCATGCACTGATTTCAACAAGAGACTGTTGAATATGAATAGGAGAGGGCCTGATTAGAAAGATCAGTAATAAAAAGTAGCAATAACAATACATTTGTAGCCTTACAGATCATTTGTTTTTCGATGGGGTCAGTGACCCCCATTTGAAACTGAAAAAAATCAGAACATAAAGGCAAATAATTAAGAAAACTATTAAAAAAAGAAATAATGGGCACTGTTATCACATCTCGTGGATAGGGAGGATCCATTCCATTAAGATGACTATTTTGCCTAAGATCTTATACCTTTTTAGAACGCTCCCAATTCCAATTCCTTTAGCTGACATGTCCCGGTTTAACTCTAAAATCTTACAGTTTGTTTGGGCGAGGAAACACCCTAGAATACGCCATTCTGTATTAACTTATCCTAGGGATAAAGGTGGTCTGGGCTTACCTAATTGGCACTATTATTATAAGGCAGCCCAGATCTCCCAAATCTTAGCTTTACACTCTGTTCATGATTGCCCTCATTGGGTTGCCTTGGAGAGTTCATTCACCCTACCATATTCTCCGGCAGCATTGGTATGGTGTCCCCCTAAACAGCGACCATTAACGGGGAGTGTGTGTTTGACTCACACCCTGAAAATTTGGGACTCGGTTAGTTTGAGAAATACTTTGCTAACTGCTTGCACGCCAGCTATGCCCTTTCTAGGGAACCCCCTCTTTCGCCCAGGGTTACAGCCTTCCGCTTTTCAATGGTGGACCTCTACTAATATACGCTATTTGGGACAGTTATACACTGATACAGGACCATACTCCCCTCAACGCCTTATTGATAAATATTTCATTCCTCCTTCAGAGTATTTCCGTATGCGACAACTATTACATTTTGCCCGGTCCCAATGGATCTCTGAGGGAGGGGTGAATACATCGCAGTCGTTTTTTGAACTATGGTGTTCCCGCAACCCTTTGAGTCGGAAAGTAATTTCCTTGCTGTATAGGAATTTTTATGACAAGGTCGTGCCGGATCAGTTGTCCTACGTACGATCGTGGCATAGAGATTTGACCTGTCAATTAGATGGTGACGAATGGGAGTCGATTTGGAGCAATGTCATGCGATCCTCTAAAAATGTTTCTTTGCTCGAGGCTAATTATAAAGTTTTATTCAGGTGGTACCTGGTTCCAGCCCGGATTGCTAAATTTGCCCCATCTGCTGACCCTAGATGTTTTCGTGAGTGTGGACAAGTGGGTTCTATGTTCCATGTTTGGTGGGAATGCCCGAGTGTGCGTCGCTTTTGGATTCGAGTTTACACTATGACTCACTCTGTGTTCCAAGTTGTAATTCCTAGGCATCCTAAAACGGCTTTATTGGGGCAAAAACCTGACCAACTCACTCGGTCCCAAACTTTTTACGGCCATTACAACTGCTGCTAAGAGCACTATTGCAAAAGCTTGGAAGACCAAAGTATTGTCCATTGAGATTGCTAAGCATAAGATTGACTGGATCATGTCTCAGGAAAAAATGACCAGTATCTTAAATGATTCCCATAGCAGATTTCTGAAAATTTGGGGTCCGTGGTTGGAATACAGGTACGGGCCTGGTTATCATCTGACATTGCTTAGTATTTGATTCAAATTTCCTAAACCGGTTGTTTGGGGCCCTTTGTGGGCCCATCTCTCTCTGGGTACATTGGAGAATCTGTCATTTAGTTTGTTATTTGTTATTGAAATACACCTTGTGTTTTTACTATGCTTTATCACGCAATGGCTGGTTATATTCTGTTAGCTGCTGTGTTTGGTCTATTGGTACTGATGTGATTTTTTTATTTCCTATTACATATTATTTGTCTGTACCATGAGCCTTTCACTGCAGTATTCTTGATTTAATATCTGTGTAATGGTTGTCATTTCCATTTTTTGCTGCTGTATGCTACCTATGCGTCTTTTGTTTTGTAAAACACAATAAAAATTATTGAAATAAAAAAAAAAAAGAAATAATGAAGACCAATTGAAAAGTTGCTTAGAATTAGCCATGCTATAACATGCTAAAAGTTAACACAAATGTGAACCACCCCTTTAATAAACACAAAGATCCAGCCACATATTAGTCTTTAGGTTTTACTAAAACTTGTATATTATGTATGATTGCAGTCGATCCAGCTGCTCATGTATATAATGAATTAATCAAGTGGTTATGGGGCACTAAGCATCTATAGACTTACCTTGAAATCACACAGGATATCCTCACTAAATGGTGTGGATGAGTGGAATGCACCACTACTCGTGATTTTACAGTGAGTGGATTTTTGTTTGGAGCCCCTGCAAGTACTGCAAATAGACAAGCAGTCAGATTGATTGCAGTTGCTTATAAAACACTTTGGGGTCTCATACATATATATATATATACTTGTATGAGATCCCACGCCAAACCCCACTGTTTAATTAATCTGCTTGGTACAGGGGCCTAGGCAGTAATTTATATAGACTGTATTCCATATAAACAGCTGCAGAGGAATCAGAAGAGATTACTGCTGATCATCCAGAGGTCCTAGAAATAGTGGCTGAAGCTGTGAAAGCTGCAAGTGAGACACCGGTGACACTTACTCCAGATCTGTATGTAGCTGCACTAGAAAAAGCAATAAATGAGGTACTTTCAACTTTGGTTACAGGGGTAGCAATCACAATAATAATAATAATATATAAAGCAATATATATGTAATAGTAAATCAACTCATTTGTTATCAGCAGAATGATGAACATTTAGCTTGAATTAGCACACTGTTTATATGACTTTTTTATTTAGTCATAATTACTCAGGGAGCGCAGAGAAATTATTGTGCTTTAAACTGAAATGTTTCATGTGAACTTAAATGATCTTTAAAACATGATTTAGTAAGTTACAGGAAAAGGTTAGCCATGTGCTAAATATGCCCATTTCTTGAAAAAGTTAAGGACATTTATTGCCGTTTTTACTGTTACACAGCCTTGAAACATATGGTGACATTTTTCAGTTTAATTTGGCATTTTAAGGAAAGTCTCTATTCAGTTTTTCTCTATTAAATGGAAGGTTTATGTTTAAACTTTTAGTATGAAACTGACATTATGGCACATTTTGCAGATGGTCTTTATCTTATTTAATATCTTATAATATAATACATTTCTGTAGTTTTTCTTATCAATGCCCACCTACTAAAATTATTTCTGTGGCTGTATTTTTATGAGTATATTATTTTAAGACAGGATACCTATTTTTAGTGGTAGTGGGTACAAATATAAACAGGTTTAATGCCGAATATCTAAATTATAAGGTTTAATGTCGAATATCTAAATTATAAGTATAAAAGAAGGCATCTAATTAGTAAAAACTTCAATGTACCAGTTATATTTTGTATAAACTACTGCATTGTTTGGTAATAAACTGGTTTTTGGTGATACACATAACAATACTTTTCAGTTAACTTTTTAGTATGGTATATAGAATGTCCTATTCCTAGCAATTTTTTATTTTTTTACCATTTGTCAATTATTTGTCCTCTTCTTCTCATGCTTTTCAGCTTTCAAATAGGGGTCACTGACCCTGGCAGCCAAAAAAAAAAACTATTGTGATTGATATTGTGAATTGATATTCTTACTTTTTGTTACTTACTTCTTATTCAGTAACTCTGCTATTCATATTACAATCTCTTATTCAAACTACTGCCTGTTTGGGTAAATAAGTCCGTAGCAACCAGATAGCTCCTAAAAAAGCAAACTTGAGAGCTGTTGCAAATTGTCTCAGAATAGCAACATCTACATCATACCTAATGGTTATTTAAAGATGAACAACCCCTTTAACTCTATGGCTTGGAACATATTATTAAAAAAGTTAATAATTACTCATAAATAAACTTTTTTTATCTTTTTATTTCTTGAACCAGAAATGGTTCAGTGGTTAATAATTTTCTCACCCTAACTTTTTCTTTCCCCTCGGCAAGTGGCTCAGCCATGTTGTCTGTTCGTTAAGAAATCCAACTTGCTGAATCATGCTGGGACTAGCAAAACAGAGTGCCACACTAATGTTGAGTGTTTTCTCACCCAAGCCTTTTGTAGTCCCATGGGAGTGCACAAAATGCTCAAAATCACTTTCAATTTTACTGTAAGAAAAATGGCTATTTGTGGAACAGATTTGTAAGACATCCATAGTACAGTTTTGTGATGGTTGTCTATGAAATCAGCACTGTCATTGCTTTTGTGTGCGATAGGCAATCTGTTTACCATACTTTTGCCATGAAATTTAGGGCAACTTGACCATCATGGTCCTCTACATAAGCTCAGTGGTCAAAGAGCCCCTTGTGCTATAGGCCACCACTTTTTGTTTTCACAAAATATTCATCATGCAAATATTTCATTACCTGCTGCACATCATAGAAACTAAAGTGCTGGTTGTTGATACCTGGCTATCAGCCCTGTAGATTCTATGTTTCTGGGGTTTTTAGCCAGAAGCTCCCGCATACCATAAACATTTCTCTGGGCCCCACCACAAGGGGAAGGGGGGGAGGGACAGGAACAGCATAAACCAACAATGGCACAACTCCAACCCTTCGCTCTTCTGTCAAGGAATGGGGGAGCTGTCTGTCAGGGGGCAAAAGGCAAGATATACCATTGCATTGAAGATTTATTTCTAAACTTTTTATTCTTGCAGTTGCATGAAGAAAATAAAGAGAAATTTAATAGTGATCCACCTGCTGGGGGATGGGTACTGGATAATTTCCCTAACTCTCCAAATTGCTGGATAGCAATAGCAGACAGGGGACTTCTCCCAGACACTGTCATTTGTTTAAGAGATTCAGCAGATAACGGCAAGTATATGTTGTATTAACTCGGGCATGTATATTATATACATCAAAAATAATATGATTCATCATACAGTATGAAGGTGCTTTGGCTCCATAATAACAGTTTCATCCTTTCTTGAAGGAAAGTTATTAACAAACTGACACTTTTTTTTTATTAATGCAGTTGAATGTGTCAATTTGTCAGAATGTATTTGGCTACTTTGAGCATCTGAGCTCCATAAAGAGGAGGAAATGGAGGGTGAACGGCTGTCATGCCAATTTCTTCACCCATACTTGGACCTTAACTCTGCCTTTCTTAAGCCAAATAGTTTGAGCACTGATTCAAATTCCAAATTACATCAAATTAATCCAAATTTAGAATTTATTGAGCTATTCTTCTAAATCCAGGATTCAGTTCAGGATCCAGCCAAGATTCAGCTTTCAGCAGGATTTGAATTCAGCCGAATCCAAGTGCCTGGCCAAACCGTATCCAAATCCAAAACATTTTAGCCATGCGCTGCATGCATAGTTCTCTTTCCTCCTTATTTATCTAATTTGCAAATTAGGGTTCGGATTCAGTTTGGTACTCGGTTGAATCTTTCACAAAGTATTCAGGATTCACCCGAATCATAAAATAGTGGATTCAGTGCATCCCTACTTGAAACATAACAAAAAAATGTATTTTTTCAGGCCACATCTTTTTACACTGAAATAGAGCTGTTGTATATCAGGAAATGGTAATCAACATCTATGAACACATTCCCTGTGTAATTTAAATCTCATATTGACAATGATTTCAGGAAAGTACTTGCTGAACAGATTGTACCTTATGAATGAACAGGACATCAATGATAATATTATTCAAAGACTTCAAAAAGAAAGAGCAAGGAAGCTGCAAGAAGAGGAGGAGGCAAGGTATTCACAGTAACATCCTAATAAACCTTTAATGCAACACCATTAATTGTCCCGTTTCCTTGCTAGTTACAAAAGGTTATTGGACTAGAACTGCTTTCTATTCCTGAGAATGGTAGATTACAGTTTTTTGACCATGATGATACAGTGGTTGGAATTGCTGCCTTACAGTTCTAGAGGTTCATTTTGAACAGGGCATATCTGCATGGAATTTGTTATTTTACCCTTGTCTGCTAGGATTACCTCTGGGTACTACAGTTTCTTCCCACACTCCAGAATCAGCTTTATGTCTATGGATTTGTTGGCTCAATGCAGTCTGGGCCAAAGCTCTAGATGCAGGATTGTTTTGTAGGAATTTAACATTATGGTCACATTTCAACTCTCACTAACTCCCTCCTCACCCCCTGCTATTCCCCAAACACGTACTTACCGTGACTTGCAAGCTGTAGACGTGTCACATCTCTCTTCTTCCTTTGACTCTCTTCACTCTAATATCTCAGCCATCTCATGTCCTAATGTGGCTACCTCTGTCTACTATAGTACTCTCACCACTGCCCTAAATGAGCTTGCTCCTATAAAAACTAAATGTTCTCGACCCAAACCACTTCAACCTTGGCATACTGCTCATACAAAAGCGCTCCAAAGACACTCACGTGCACTTGAGCGTCGCTGGCGCAAATCCCGTTCAGAATCAGACTTTTGGAGCTACAAATCCGCCCTGCGCTCCTTTAACACCAGCCTCTTCCAAGCCAAACAAACATACTTTACTTCACTCATTAACTCCCTTTCTAAAAAACCAGCACAACTTTTCTCCACCTTTAACACTCTCCTTTCCCCTTCTCCACCCCCTCCATGCACATCTGTCTCTGCTCAAGATATTGCTGAGCACTTCAAAAACAAAATTGACACTATCAGAAGGGACATTACACTACTCAACCCCCCTAGACTTCCACCACCCTCCCTCCACACTGCCCAGTCTCTCCTGTGCTCCTTCACCCCTGTCACTGATGAGGAAGTCTCAAAGCTTCTGGCCTCCTCTCACCTTACCACCTGCCCGCTTGATCCAATTCCCTCGAAACTTCTCCGCAATACCAATCCTTGTCTAATCAAAGCCTTAACTCACCTATTTAATCTTTCACTCTCAACTGGACTGTTTCCTTCTCAACTAAAACATGCTCTTGTCACCCCCATTCTGAAAAAACCCTCTCTTGATCCCTCCAATCTTGACAACCTCCGACCTATCTCTCTGCTACCTTTCATCTCTAAACTACTTGAGCGCCTAGTCTACAACCGACTTACCTCATTCCTCTCTGACAATAACCTGCTGGACCCCCTACAATCTGGTTTTAAGCCACAACACTCCACGGAAACTGCCCTGACTCGACTAACTAATGACCTTTTAACCGCTAAAGCCAACAATCATTTCTCACTACTAATACTGCTTGACCTCTCAGCCGCATTTGACACTGTAGATCACCCTCTCCTCCTCCAGTCCCTCCAGTCGCTTGGCCTTCGTGACACAGCCCTGCCCTGGTTCTCTTCTTACATCACCAATCGTTCCTTCAGTGTCTCCTACAATGGAGTATCATCTTCTCCCCTACCTCTTTCTGTTGGAGTTCCTCAAGGCTCTGTCCTGGGACCATTACTATTCTCCCTCTATACTTCCTCCCTTGGCAAATTAATAAATTCGTATGGTTTCCACTACCACCTCTATGCTGACGATACTCAGATCTATCTCTCATCTCCTGATCTCAACCCAGAACTCCTAACTCGCGTCTCCTCCTGCCTGTCCGCTATCTCTACCTGGATGTCGCAACGCTACCTTAAATTAAACCTCTCTAAAACTGAAATGGTTCTCTTTCCTCCAAGAAACACCAGTAGCATCCCCGAAGTATCCATCATAGTTAACAATTCCACTATCACCCCCTCTCCCCAGGCCCGGTGCCTTGGGGTTATCCTAGATTCTGCCCTGTCATTCACTCCTCATATCCAGTCACTTATTAAATCATGTCACTTCCACCTAAGGAACATATCCAAAATACGATCATTTATCACCCAAGACGCTGCCAAAATTCTTATTCACTCTCTCATCATATCGCGTCTAGACTACTGTAACTCTCTTTTAATTGGCCTCCCCCTCCAGAGACTGTCACCTCTCCAGTCCATAATGAACACTGCTGCGAGGCTCATACACCTCAGCAACCGCTCATCCTCTGCCTCGCCATTCTGTCAATCCCTGCACTGGCTTCCGTTACCTTTCAGAATCAAATTCAAATTAATGACACTGACTTTCAAAGCACTTCACAACTCTGCTCCACCCTACATCTCTGAACTCATCTCTATATACTCACCCACTCGCTTACTACGCTCCTCTACTGACCTGCTACTCAACTCTTCTCTCATTACCTCCTCACATGCTCGCATTCAAGACTTTGGAAGGGCTGCACCCCTCCTCTGGAACGCTCTCCCACGATCTGTCCGACTTTCTCCCAACCTTTCTGCTTTCAAAAAATCTCTGAAAACGCACTTCTTTCGAGAAGCCTACCCTCACTCTGCTTAACTACCAAACGCAACACCACATTTCTCACCCACTTACTTTGATCTTGCCCACTCCCACACCTTGTGTATTACTCCCTTCCCTTTAGACTGTATGCCTATGCATAGGGCCTTCCTCACCTCTTTGTACCTGTATTGATTGTGATGTTTGTTACTCCATATATTCTATGTATGTAATTCATGTGATGTAGTTGTATAATCACAGTTACTTTACAGTGCTACGCAATATGTTGGCGCTATATAAATACATGTTAATAATAATAATAATAACAGCACTTGGGAACATACATTTTTCAGTTCTTTTACTAAAATGTATGAATTTAGCTTCTACTTGGGGTGTGCAAATACCCTTCTCTGAACTTTATGCAGCTAAAGACTTTTACAACGACAAAAAAGGTTTATTAATAGACTGAAAGATTATAAACACAAAAGCCAGATAATTATGATTTCAACCAGCACCTTGGAATTGCTGGAGATGTTTTTTTGTGAAATGCATAGAAAAAATATTTATAGCTTTGCTGTATTTGGGCTTACATGAAAAGACAGATAGAAGTGCTGGTGTGTTTGTAGATAATGAATTATCTGGATATAAACTCTAAAATGCTTTAAAGAATAGATCCAGTGTGCAGGACTCCATGATTTAATACTTTATTATGGAAAGTGCTTATTTGTATTTCTTATGTAGTTGGAGGTGGCATATTAGCAAGGAACTCATTGTGTATTCTTTAAGTCATCAGAAACAGATACTGTACATTAAAAGGAGCATGCACCTGTATTAAGATGCTCCAGTAAGATGTGATAATTTTTTAAAGGAATGAACAGCTACAAATAATGAGACTGCAGCAAGAAGAAAAACAGAGACAAGAGCATCAGGAAAGCTCAGAGGATGGAATGGAAGTGTCTCCAGGTAAGGTAGCACTGTTCCACTAGTTTCAGCAACACATCTATGACTGCATACTGACTGAATAGTTCAGTAAAATTGACCCACTAGTGGTTTATCTTTACATAGTACCACATTCTTTAACATTTGAGGCACCCAGTTATACCATTTGCACTGCAGCATAAAAGTGGTCACTTACAAAGACCCAGGGAAAAAGTTCATGAAGACCACTCAGAACACATACTTTAGTGCTCATGGAGGGAGCACATCTTCCTCACGTCTGGCTGTGCTGTGCACCTTGCAGCAAATAAAAAATTCAGCAGGAGATGCAGTCCAAATTGTGCGTGGGCACATGCCAGCCCCCTGCCATACCACATGTGTCTGTCAGTGCTCCCTAACTTGTACATCTGATGTGCCTCCCCCAACCCCTCATGAATACAGTGCTGCTGAACGCAGAAGATTTAGGGTTAGTGTTGGAAACAAGCTTTCTGAAACTAAAACTACTTTGAATACATTTTCTAATTTGTGTATTTCTCTGACTTGAAAAAGCCATTTGTTTATCACGGGTACCGTTTTAGATCTCCAGAATCTTGGTATTAACACCTTTGCTAGGTTATGTAAGATAATTCATTGTTATAACAGTGGATGGGTCTGTCAATCTTGTGCAACTGCAGAGCTGTTGGTTGAATTCCCATGTCTACATTTGAGAGAGTCTTGGTGATATTTTTGAGAACTGGCCAGTAGTATTGTATTTTTGATAGGTGACAACTGTATGTCATAGTGATCCTGGTTCATTATGGCATCTCCAGCAAGTCTGGTACACTGGGAAACATTTGTTTAATGGGGTACAAATCCAATGAGATAATGTAATGCAGCCTAGCGTGACATCTTTGCTTGAGGGTGGGATAATGTTTTACTGTATTTCATCGCACATCTTTAATATTTATTATGTTAAAATATATTATAGAGGTTTGTTTTTCTTACAGAATCAAGTGAACAGCCATCTCACATTGTTTCAGAACAAGCTATATCTTCAGTACCCGTTACTTCAAATGAAGAAGCTCAGAGCAACATGTCAGAACTAGGTGAACTAAATATCTAACTCTCATAAAGAGCTGTTAAAAATTAAAAGTATGCCTCTTTAAATCATATGTGCTATGAGATATATAAGCAAATTAAAACGTTCACTCTTTCTTATTACAGGAATGGTTCTATTATTTCTATAAATTGAATTACCATACCATAAGTACACTAAAAAACATAAAATAGGATTGTTTGCCATCAATTAATGCTAAGTTAGTTAGTTCTGTGCATAATCAAATGTCAAATGTTTACCAATTTGCATTCTACATTGAAAGGCAGGGACAGAACTAGACATGGTAGGTACTGTATGTGTTTAGGGTGCACTAAAGGGGGGGAGCAGTTCCAATCGCACAGACAGAATGGTGGGAGGGCAATGTAAGCAAGTGAGTGAGTGAGAGTTTCTCAACTTAAAGGAGAAACAAACACTTAATAAAAAAAACCCTATCCCCCTATCCTACATAGACCCCCTCCTCCCCCCAGCCTAATTGTTACCCCAGGCAAATACCCCTAAGTCTTTACTTACCCCTCCGTGCGAATTCTGTCCAGTGGAGTTCATGGATGCCATCTTCTTCTCTTTGGTAATCTTCGGAATGAGACCAGTGAAGCGGCACATTCGCAAGTGGAGCAATTTTCTGCTTTGCGACAACTGTGCATGCGCTGAAATTCCCGAAAATTGCAAAGTGCTGGTCTCATTATGAAGATTACCAAAGCGGCTGAAGATGGTGCCCGTGAACTCCGATGGACAGAATCTGCACGGAAGGTTTAGCAAAGAGTTAGGGCCATTTGCCCCGGGGGGGGGGGGGCTAGGCTAGGGGGAGGGGGGTCTACGTAAGGTGGGGGGTAGGGTTTTTTTTATTAAGGGTTTGTTTCTCCTTTAACATTTGACTGCAAACAACACTCATGCTGACCGATTTTATCTTCTGTCACCACTCCAGCAGGGATCATCGGTTTGCAATGCACAAATGACAGCATGGTTGAGTTGTATGTAGTATAAAAAATGTTACGTTAAGCACACAAATAAATCAATTACATCTCAACTTGTAAGAAAAAAATAATACAATAAATCTGTGAACAAGATGCTTAAACAACCACTATCGTTTCAGTTCCCCTTTAAGAATGGTTTAAGAAACCACCTGTAGTCTCTTTGTTGCCATAATTGGTAGCCAAGGGAGATGCACAAGTATATAACTATGTATTTGGGTGGAGTGAAGATGGCAGATGCCCTTCATTTGGTAGTGAGCATGTATTCACAGGTTGTATAATGGAAATACTAACTGTGCATACATTAAATGTGATGAACAGCTCTTTTATTCACAGACATACTACATAACTAGTAATTTGCTATCTGCAACCACAGTTACACTGATATATACATTTCTTTAATTGTAAGTTATCTTGTTTCTAGAAATTATTTTGCCAGAAGTCTCAGAAGGTGGAATCCCAGATGTGCCAGAAATGGAGCCACTGAAAGAGCTTATTACCAAATTTAATGAAGGATGGCTTCTGATAGAGCCGATATTTAATGATACAACAAACCAGATTCTCACATATTTGGAAATAAAAGAGAAATCGCCGGAGATAATGCTACAAGAAACTGTCAGTTCTATGGAGAGTGAGTCTGGAGGATATCTTTGACATTATATGGAAAATAGCAACTATTTGTCTAACAAAGCAAACAAATCTGCATTTATACTGTGTTAAACCTACCATGATACGGTATTCTAAGGATACAAAAGGTTATTTCATTTTCTTACAGGAAATAAGAGAAAGCACCCCTCTCAAATTGCTGTGAACTACAGTGTATGCCAGCATGCTGGCCTTGTAGTACACACGAGGGCCACAATTCTGATATCACTGGTTTAAAGTATCCTTGTCTCTTATAATTAATGAGATGGTGATTCACATCTCTGCTTTACCCTAGAACCATTTAAGTATTATGGTTGGGAAATGACATCAGAAGACATAGATGAAGAAGCTGAAGACATGCAAGCAGAGCTGGATTCTGAGGAACAAGAACAGGAGGAGAATGAAAATGAGGGAGGAGAAGAAGAAGAAGAAGTAAGATCTCACTGAATTATCTGTTCTTTTATTTGATAGTGTGTGTTTTTAACAGAAATATAATTTAAAGGCTTGCCTGGCATGATTAATGTAATACATACAAGTTAATGATAGTGACTTCATCTGACTGATCAGACTACTGAACATTATTTATTTAGTCTGACTGCATCACTAAAAATAGATCCCAAACATGGTCTCACAGTACCTAGCAATACAGCAGCCTATTTCCTGGTGCAAAAATACACAAACATTTTTAGTTGAAGGAAAACTTTAGTTGAAGTAAAACTTTTTTTATTTTATTAAAAGGAATGATCAAGTTGCAACATAATTATCCATATTTCAGGTAACTTAATGCTGTAAAAGGAAATTAGAAACATCTGCACTGGCATAATGTAAATAGATTTGATCTGTGATTAAACAAAATGAGCTATATGGAGAAATATCAAAAATATGGCAAGTCCCTTTCACACCACAGCATAATCTGAAGGCATAATTTTCTCTAGAATACCAAGGATGCACACTTGATGCCAGAAAGTTGTTATCCAGTAGCATACAAATCTGGACCAGTACTGTATGCAGCAAAAGGAGGACATGTTCATATGAAAGAAATTTGACTGTACCCTGCAGATTAAAGCAAATATATGTCTCATCAGGCTTTCTAGCCATGGCCTTTTTTTGTTAAAGTAAAAGGAACAACAAAAAATTAAAGTATTTTAAAGTAATGAGAATATTATCTTATGTTGACATTAATGTTAATCTGTTTGCCTCAGAAACACTACTTTAGTTCATATAAACAAGCTGCTGTGTAGCAATGGTGGAAATGGAAAAAAGGCTAGATGGCACAGGTTAAATAGTGGATAACAGACAACACTGTTATGTTCTACAAAGCTTATCTGCGATCTGCTGTGTAACTTGAGCCTTTTCTCCTTTGAATGGCTGCCTCCAATGCTACACAGCAGCTTATTTATATAAATAAAAGTAGTGTTTCCGAAGCAAACAGATCAGGGAAACACTGCATTATATATGTATTACATTAAAACACTTTCATTGATGTTACTGTTCCTTTAATAATGTGTTTTAGTTACAGTTGTTCATAGAAATCTCTAATTATGTTAGGAGGGGGTAACTACATGATGCACTCACCCCCCCCATCCCCCCAGCCTTCCCCCCACCTGGAACATTTGCTTGTGTACCTGAAAATCTCTAGCCTATGTGTGTTGTCCTACAGGCCCGCAGGCCCATGTGCAGTCACATCCCCTGCTCCCCCTGTAGTTACTCAGTGTTAAGGTGTAAATAATATATCTGTATAAGCAGTGACATTACAAAAGAAAATGAGGCAATATATATATGAAAGGTTAGGTAGACACACCTCCAGTGTCGGACTGGGACACCAGGGGCCCACCAAAAAACCATAGACCAAGGGGAGGGCCCACCAAAAGTTTTTAGACCAGGGGCCCATCCTCAATACTATTTTCTTCCTCTCCTCACTCAACCTCTATTCTTCTAGTCTCTTTTCCTTACATATTATAATATATTATTTCACCTATTTAGCCACTTTGTTCTCATAGAAATAGGGAATGGCCATGAAATAGGCAAAAAGTTTAGCAGCATGAGGGCCCACTGACACCTGGGCCCACCGGGAGTTTTCCTGGTATCCTGGTGGGCCAGTCCGACACTGCACACCTCCAAAGATGTTTCCTATGGAACAAATATATTTCAAAAAGGCTGGTGTTCCAGCCGAAACCTTAGTTTCCTTCTTGAATAAAATTATTTTTATGCTATAAGTCATGTGAGTGTGGCTACCTAAACCAAGATACATTCATCATTGTGTGAAACTGCACCCAGGCCAAGATGATCTTCTTTTTGTTAGTGCCAGTATCTACCTTACATATATATATATATATATATATATATATATATATATTCCCACCACTTTGTTTTGGTTTGGAAAATATTGGCAGACGTCTGTGTTATAAAAACTGATTTCATGAGTATTAGAGGTGTACACTTCTCCTTTACATTATTGTGCCTTTCTTAAACCTTATGTTCCCTCTAAACTTCTTCAATCTGACCTGTTTTAGTCTCTTTTCTTTTGCTTACATGAATCACTTGTACTCCACTATTAACATAATTTCTACAGTCTTACATTTCTTCTACTTACTCACTTTATGCCCCCCTTCCATATTCTAATACTTTTTGCTTTCCAGTTTCTTTCCCTTCATCCAATATCCTTCTATTCCATTACGTTTCATCTACTAACTGCAATTCATTTTTACTACTTAACTTTTTCTTTATACTCCCTTAACGCAGACGTATTTATTGTATTCAATCTGAGGACCGGTTCCACAGTTTGTTTAATAATGCAAAATGTATGGATTTTGTTACTGCTTGAGCTAAACAGGGCAAACAGGGAAATTGAAGCTACTAAATGTTAGGTCCTTGCTAGGTTGATAATTATATTACCAGTATAAAACTCCCTTCACCCTTTGTTGTGACTGTTTTGTTAGGATGTTTTGCTAATTATTTACCTGGCAAGGACCAAACACTGAATACCTAAATCTTCCCATTTTAACTCAAGAAATAATAAAAACATTTTTTTTTTGGGATTAACGCAATGTGGATAAAGTATGCTCAGCAATAACCATATTTATGTTGAACAAGATGGTATACTACCCATTTAATTTACACCTTCACTTTGGGGCACATTTACTTAGGGTCGAATATCGAGGGTTAATTAACCCTCGATATTCGACCATCGAAGTAAAATCCTTTGACTTTGAATATCAAAGTCGAAGGATTTACCGCATTTCCTACGATCGTATGATTGAAGGAAAAATCGTTTGAACGATTTTCCTTCGATCAGAAAATTGTTTGGAAGCCTATGGGGACCTTCCCCATAGGCTAACATTGGACCTCGGTAGGTTTTAGGTGGCGAAGTAGGGGGTCCAAGTTTTTTCTAAAGAGACAGTACTTCGACTATCGAATGGTCAAATAGTCAAACGATTTTTAGTTTGAATCGTTCGATTCGAAATCCAAGTCGTAGTCGAAGGTGGAAGTAGCCAAAAAAATCATTCGAAATTCAAAGGTTTTTTTATTCTATTCCTTCACTCGAGCTAAGTAAATGTGCTCCTTAATCTATATCTTCTTGACTGCTTCAGATAGTCTTTTTATCCACTCCCTTAAATCTGCTTCCCTTCTCATTTTTTTCACTCCATTCGTCTTTTGTTTTTGCTTTCCTGATATCCTCTGCAATAGTACATTATATTTGTTTACTCCTCTTCTCCATTCATTCCACAAGGGACTGGTTAGTCAATTAAAAGCAGCAGTGAGTAATAAAACAGGTACACTTTGAAGCACAAGCTATGTATGTGCAGAAGGAGGCAATTTTAATAAGGGATTAATGTTTTTTGTTTTTCTTGCATGCAGGATGAAGATCGTATTCGTGAAAAGAAGAGAAACTATGGGGATTCCAAACACTTTTGTCCAGTGGCTCTGAAAGATAATTGTGTTCTCTATCCTGGAGACTCTGAAAATGCAGCAATATACAGGGAGAAGATTTATTACTGTTCAACTCCGGAAGCAAGGGACAAATTTATAGAGAATCCTGAGAATTATATAATTAACAAAGAACCATTAAAGGTTAGCCTCTGACTCTGTTTCCTCTATGGTTTGACTTTCTGACCAGCTGAAAAACTTAACTTTTTGGCCTAGGTTATTGGACACAATGCCTTGTAAAAAAAAAAAAGCCTTGTAATCTCATACTTAGATAGATAATTTTCACTCACAACAAATGGTAGCTTTGCCCAGATTCATTATAAATGTGTGCATCTGTTTGTTTTTTTCTTTTTAATTTAACAGTTTATATTTCCATTAGGCTCCACCTCTGAGAGTGCTGTTGATTGGAAATAGTGGTGCTGGCAAAACAGTTTGTGCAAGGTGGTTGGCAGAAAAATTAGGCATTTTTCATATACAGTTTCATGAGTGCCTGCAAGAGATAATGCTGTCCAAACTTCAAAAAAAAATTGGACCACAGTATACTGAAGAAGTAAAAGACAATCCAAATGAGGAAGCTACTCTATTGGAGCTAGAAAATAGTGACTTAAGTAAAGACACGGCAGAAGATAACACTTTAGAGGTAAATATGTAGTAACATTTTACAATCCAAGATCTTACAGTATGTAGTTCAGCTGTGCCATTATGTACACAGTGAAGTAGCATTAACACAATGAATTGTAAATTTATGGGAAAAAAACAACACATTCTAGATGTTAGATGCTATGTGGAAACTTTAATTCCTTAATAAATGTACTTCATATATTTACTACAGGTTTAATGCATTGTACATACAACATGAAGATCAAAAGAGTGGATTAATGATAGTCTTTTTTTCTTTTTAACAAAGGAAGAGGTGGTTTTAACAGATGAAGAAGAAGCAGTCAAATCATATTTAGAAGATGCATCTCCATTGCCAACAGAGCTGCTGGATCAGATTGTAACAGACTGGTGGTCAGAAGAACCTTTTCGGTAATATTCTGATATTGTCTGATTCCTTAAGTTGGCAGCAGCCAAAAAGGTTGATATGGCATTCCTAGTGTCAAAGTATTGGTAAATTATTTGCAATATGGTGTAGCAGCTATGCCCCTGTAAAATAGCCTCAGTGACCCTATTCCATTTTCTCTCATTAAGAGACGGTTGCATTACTAATTTTACTTTGCATGGCCATTGAACCATGACATTGTAGGTTATTAGAGGCCACAAGCTATCTGTCTTGCTCACACCCATGTTTAAGCTGAAGTATCATATAAATAATAAATGTAATAATTTTGTCCCACTTTACTACTTACTCACTAACTAGGAAAGTCACTGGGGGTCATTTATAAAGTTTGCGCAAACCATATTTTTCGCAAATGTTTGTATTGCGCATGTTTTTTCCTGAACATATATATTGCACTGTTCTGCCCGTCTTTCTGGTTTTTGCGAATTCGCAGTGTGAATACATTTTCACACATGGCGCGCAAATGAGACGGGAGTTTATTTTACTTTAACTTATTAACTTATACAACAGCACAGGCCAATACATAATACAGTAGTTTATGGTAATGCTTGTTTTAATTCATTTTTAATTCATAAATATATATCTTGTCCTTTCATACAGCTCAGCTGGGTTTATATTAGATGGCTTCCCCAACACAGCAGAAGAGACACAGTACTTAGGAGAGAAGGGCTTTTTCCCAGACATTGCTGTCTTTCTTGATGTAGAAGAAAGTGCCATTTGTGACCGACTTCTTCCTCCACGTTTGGCAAAGTGGAAAGAACTACAGAGAAGAAAAGAGGAGCGCAAACAAAAATTAAAAGCACTAAAGAAAAAAACAAGGGTAGGTTTTTGAAAATTTGATGATTTTTTTGGGGGTTTTTTTTTTGGGACTAGAAATTTAAGGGGTTGTTCACGTTCCAAAATTTTTTTCAAATGAGTTGTTTTCAGATTGTTCTCCATAAACAAAGACTTTTTTCAATTACTTTCCATTTTTTTGTACTGTATTTTTTATTGTTTTCCCAAGATGTAAGTTTAAAGTTTAATGTTCCTGCCTCTAGTGTTTCAGTCTGGCAACTCAGTGATCCAAGAGCATCTGAACTGTTACAATTTGCTCCATTTAGTTGATGTAGTTAATTGATATTTTTCTCAGCAGTATCTGTGGAATATTAGCAACTATTGTATCAATTCTAACAGCTGCCTTTAATAAAACTCAGGGATTCTGCTCAGCAGGGACAAAGATTACAAATGTATTACAGCACTGATGCACAGTTTTGCATTTCTCGATACACAATGGGGAAGAGCTTAGTTGTGGAAACTGTCTGTAATTGGTTGGAAGAGCATTAGGCTAAACTTTTTACCAATTACAGACAATTTGTCATCCTATAGTCTACTATAGGTCACAGTGACCTATAGGGAATAATAGTACTATTCCTTGTAGCATTTAGGCTAAAGGGAATCGTTTTCCTGGCTTGTCAGTGCAGTGACCTATAGTAGACTTAGTAGGATGACAAATATTAAATGCAAAACAGCACAGGGCAATCACACATTGCGATTAAGATTGTTTTGTTGCACAAACGATTTCCAGCTCAGCAATATAATTCATTTAAATTGTGTGGGCAACAACACACTCTGCCATTGCCGTAAGTAGTCTTATAGATATGTATTCAGATTAACAGATAAAGGAACAGATAAAGGAATCAGCACTGTGGTGTACGTTATATACAAAATGTCTTTGAATAAAAGAGACTGAACCAATTCTTAGCTAAATGCTTTGCAGTTAACTAAGCTATTGCCATTTGTTCTTTTACAGGATGATCAGATTGCAAAAAGAAGGGCTGAATTAATAGCTGAACAAAATAAAATGAAAGAAGAAAAAGAGGTGAGAGCTCCTACATTATTCACAGTACCAGTGCAATACCCCTCATTGTATATTTAGTAACATAAGCATGGTCTGCTTTATTATTTATAGACTTAAATTACAATGAGCTCATTAACAGTATTACTTTCTTATGGAAACTGTGACTTTTACTGTAGGATCAAGAAGACCCAGATGAAGAGGAGGGGGAAGAGGATGATGAAGGGGATGACATTGACCTCATTCTCTCTGAAGAGTTTCCAGATGAGGAAGAAGATGATGAAGAAGAAGAGGAGTCAGAATATGATGCAGCTGAAAGAATGAAGAGTGAAATAGGGGAAAAGTATGGAGCTGATGCAGAGTCTCTAGAATCAGTAAAGGTAGGGACTTTATCCAGCAACCATTCAAAAAAGAATTGCATTAAAGTTAAAGCAAGTAACTATCAAAAGAAATTGCAGATATCCCAGATTTGAAATAAATATAAGGTAGATGGGGGTTTAATACTGGTTTCCACAAAATAAATCAATACAATAGCTATAGAACGGGACATTATTCTACACAAGGGGAGCTTATTATGAAGTATTTTAAAATATCATAAGAATGTTCTATAAAATAAGAGTTTCAAGGCTGTGAATGTTACACGTTTATGTTATGTTTATAGGCAAAGCCAGAAATGGGATGTCCCTAGAAGTATGAAAATAGACATTTTATTGAATATTATGGGACAGATGTATCAAAATGCAAGATTAGAGTTTAACACAATAAAATTCACCCACTTTCAAATCATTCCTATAGAATTTTTAGACGTGTATTTATCAATGGGTGAAAGTTAGAGTTCTGTGGTGAGCTCTAATCTCACATTTTGACAAATCTGCCCCTATATCTCCTATAGTGGCTAGCCTACTAATTCTACTAAGTCTACTAATTAATAAGAATGCACTATACACACTGTATTATAAAACACTTGTTAGTGTTGATGTCTAAAGCCCCATCTACATGACTCCCTCACCATATATCTATGTTTACAGGGATATACAGAGAAACCTCAATTTTACATACCCTCATTTTTTGTGGCCCCAGTTATGTTTTATGGAATACAGTTCTCTGATTTTACATTTGCTGGGAATTCGCATAATTTTTTCTGGTCTCCTGAAAAACATAAAATGGGGGTTTTCCTGTATGTTCAATTACCATGAGAAAATAGTAACTTAAATGGAATGCAGAATCTCAGTACATGATTGTAGCCTCCCCTCTCACAGTAAGTGAATTAGGGTGAAGACACACAGAGCTACAAGCAGCAGCTATTTGTCATGGCTACAAAATAGACAATAGTGATAATTGGCTTTACTAAGACACTACATGTGCTTTAGCAGAGGCAATTCTCAGTATTCTTTATGGTAGGGTATTTTTTTGGCAAGTAGCTGCTACTAGTAGCTCTGTGTGTCTTCACCCTTAAGGGTCAGGGCACACAGGCCGATTCGGGGAGATTAGTCGCCCGGCGACAAATCTCCTCTTCTTCGGGGCGACTTATCTCACCAAACTGCCTCCCCTGCCTTCCGACAGGATGGCAATTAGTTTTCTGAAGTCGTCTGAAGATGCCTCATGAGGAAACTTCGGTCGACTTCGGAAAACAAATCGCTCCGAGTGCCATCCCGCCAGCGATTTACATTTTATCAGTCTTGATGTGTGCTGTTGTGTCATTCATGTTTTTTAAAGGCACTGGCATTGTTCACATCTTTACAAAAATTAGAAACAAGTGCTGGGTTTGCAGAATTATAGGAACAATTTGTTATAAAGTTTTTAATTTCCTCATGTTGTGATCTGCCATCAAAAAGAAGTATCTTCTATGGCAAGAATAGTGTCGGCACCAACTGTGCTAGAAAAGCCTGCCATTGACATCTTCTTAAAAGTCAAAATAGCAGGGTCATTGGTTTTATTTTAAATGTATGTTGTAAAATCTTCATTGAAAACATTTTATTTCTGCCTTCCTGGCTTATATTTTTATAAGAGAACATTGCTGGCTGCACAATCTATAGGTTGCAGTGGTGTACAGAAGAAGATGTGTTCCTCCCAAAATGCTAGCCAGCCCTGTTCACCATAAAGGGAAGATTATTAATATGACAGAATCTAGTTCAATCGATATGAAATGTTTAATGTCTCTTTAGGGTAAGGCCAGACGAGGAGATTCGGGGAGATTTTGTCGCCCAAAAGACGTGGCGATAAGTCGCCAGGCGACAAAATCTCCCCGAATCTCCTCGTCTGGCCTTACCCTTAGTCTTCAGCCTGGAACTAAATTGCATCCAGTTAATCTCTATGGAAATAGACTTGTCCCCATTTTCCTTTGTCTCTTCACAGGACGATCTTCAGAGACTTAAGATTCCTATTGTGACGATAAATGGAGGACGGAAGCTACATATTGTGCACTACCAGTTATTTGAGAAGCTGAAGAATCTTGTAGAAAACCGTGAAAGCCTATTTGAAAAAAGCTACCCAATTAGCCTTGCTATTGCTAATAAGATGCTCCAAATGTCCTACAAACAACCTAGTGTCTTTGGACGGTGGGACCCAGTCAAGGTACATTTGTAGATTTGTACCTTTACAAATCATGAGTAAATACACCACACAACACAGCAAGTTTTGCTACTGAAAAGGCATTTGTGATTTTAGGCAGATATATGAAACAGTTTGATCTGACAAGAGCACAGTGGCTTGGCTTGGATAGATCACTATATATATATATATATATATATATATATATATATATATATATATATATATATATATTATAAAACATTTTTAAAAAATATTTCCTTTGTACCTATAATAAAAAAACATACATTATACTTTATCCAAACTAATTAATCCTTATTGGAGGCAAAACCAGCCTATTTATTTTTATTTAACATTTTAAATGATTTTCAAGTAGACTAGTAGAAGTATGAAGATCAAAATTACATAAATATCCATTATCTGGAAAACCCCAGGTCCAGAGCGTTCTAGACAGGTCCCATACGTGTATATATATATATATATATATATATTTATTTTTTTTTTTTTTTGGTCCTCATTTAAATAAAGTTATTTCTATTCAAACTTTATTTTCAGCTAAACCAAGGAGAAGTAATAAAACCATTTTTCACACAAGAAAATCCCGGCATTCCCTTACTATACCGCCAATATATTTACTTCTTTTCAACAAAGGAAAACAGGAACATATTTATGAAAAATCCTATTAAATACATGCAGCAGCCGAAACCCAAACCATCAGTGCCAATAAGAATAACTGTTGTTGGGCCTCCTAAATCGGGAAAAACTTCAGGTAAATCAAAGCCTTTACAAAATAAGTGATTTATGCTGTAACTGTGGAATTTAATGTGAGTATTTATTACTATACAGTATTTATAAGAATACTACGCTCTTGGCACTTCTGTATAGTTGCACTCTGTGGTGCTCAGGCCTTCCTGCCTTCCATTCCAAATCAGGCACGTCTGCGCCTATTAATGCAGGGCATTCAGAGAACCCTGGAGCTACTGCTGCAGCCAATCACCACAGCACATTTGCGCCTTAATAATCGGGGGCAGGTGTCACTTGCAGCCGAACAGACTTCACAGCTGCATCTGATTGGCGATGAATGCATGCATAGTTGCACCTATTTTCCTGAAACAAACACAGTTGCAGTAGACACAGCACAGTTGTGCCATGCGATTTGCCCAAATGTGCCACTAGAATTCTGTTGCATTGTGGGATAAAACATGGTGATTGCATTTTGCTCACTGCGTCAGCAGAAGTGGGCGCATCCTTATGTGTCCTACCAGGCCAGAAAAGCTTTTTAATGCATAAAAATAGTCAAAATAGTTATTTATTTCAGTTATTTATCCATTTTGGTTATTTTATTTTTATTAATTATATATATATATATATATATATATATATATATATATATATTTTTTTTTTTTTTTTTTTGCAGTTGCTAAGATGTTTGCAAATTTATATGGACTAAAGAGACTTTCAATTGGAGATGCTATACGCTCAGTTTTGGAAAATCAGCCAAACACAGAATTGGCAACAGAAATAAACAGTATACTTAGGAAAGGATTGGTGGTGCCTGATGATCTTTCCATTAAGTGTCTAGAAGTAGCTCTGATGGATTTAACTTGCAATACAAATGGGTACGTTTTTATTTTAACCTTAAATAGATTTGTCTTAAACTGCACTTATAATAAGCATATAACAATATATGCACAGCTGCATTATTTTTCCTTTTGGTTTGATTACCATTTTCTAACCAGGTCCACAGAGACAATTAAGTGAACGTGCTAGCCCACATGTATGTAGGTAACCGTTGCAATAAGTGTGATGAGTTTGACTGTTTGGGGCAGGTGTGGTTTTATCCTTAGGTAAGCTGCCTTGACATTCACCATCGACATAACAGGAAGCACAGAAACATAGGAAGCATATTTACTAGTGTACATTTTCTCTTCACCTAATTTCACCACAATTTGCCTCACTTCGCCAGGTGTGTTTTCACAACACATCTCTGTATGTACTAAAAATGACCTTTTTCAAGAGAATTGCGGTGAATTTTCTCCTGGCAAAAATTCTCGGTAAAAATTCACCAGTATATTTCCGCATACATATTGATAAATTACCGGATTTTCGAGAATTTTTGCTGGTGAAAATTCACTGGGGGAACAGTGCAAAAGTTCTCTAGCGCTGAGGTTTTTCGTTGTGAATTGTCCTCTTCGCCATTTAGACACTATGCAATGTTGTGGCAAATTGTCTTTTTGGCAAATTTTCTCTTCATCCACAATTCACCCTTTAGTAAATGTGCCCCACAGAGTTTACTATAAAGTATCAAGTACATTGAAGTTTTGAGAGCAGAGGCAGCTATAGCAACAGGCAGCTTTCATATATAGCCAATGCACATAAGAAAAATCTGTGTCTGTTGATGGTGTCTGGTGTGGATGGGTTAGTGACTGCTCAGAACTTTTAGATACTTTCTTGCACTGACCTTACTTGGATTTATACAGTATCTACTCTAAAGTAATTACCCAGGCAAGTTTGTGCTAAATACACCCTCATTTACAATGCAGGACGCAGTTTGCAAAGTCTGACCCCCTGGGGGAGGTGCAGTGGGTCAGATTCTGAGCATCTTAACATCTCTTGCACTTATTTCCTAGACTTCTGTAAATGAGACCATTGGTCTTCAGAATGGTTTTGTCTACTTAATTTTGTATTCCTCCTATGTTTGATAAAAGGGGACAGTTGCTGTATGTTATTTTTTGTTATGTTACAAAAGACTGACAAGTCATCTCCCAAATCATTTAGGCAACAACTTAATTGTATGTTCTCCCTTCACAGAGTTGTTTTTGATGGATTTCCTGTTACTAAACATCAAGTAGATCTTTTGGAAGCCTGCAGCATAATTCCTATAAAAATATTTGAGCTGCAAGCCCCCATAAAGGAAGTGTTAAAAAGAGGACTGGAAGACAAGAACTCTACCAGGTATCATTGTACTCACATATATATTTATTGACTTTGTTCATTTTGACTGTTGCCACATGCAGTTTATACGTGGAGTAAAAACATACCAGTAACAAAGTGCAAAACGATAATGATATGTGTGATTTCCAGAACCCTTCCTCATTGGTGGGTCATGCATTTGACTGCCTCCTTCCCCAATAATGTGTCTTCTTTTGTTTCCAATTTAACTTGATGATCATTGCAAGGCTGCCGTCAAAAAGCTAGAGGCACCATACAATTAAATGGGTGGGGCCCCCAATTTAACCTGTGACCAGAGCCGTTGTTTACATTTCAAACATTTCCAAGTCAGTCTGCAAATGAATGCATATGTTGAAAATGATTGTTTTAACTGTAGGCCTTACCCTGCGCACGATAGCACTCAGATTCTTGTCGTACGCAACTCCTGTTACAAGCAAGAAATCGCTCTAATCAAAGAACACTACTCAAGGCTGCATCAAAATTGGTGTGACATTGATTCTTTGAGGAGTAAATGGTGGGTTTCCAACAAAATTATTGGAGAAGTTCAGAAAAGTATCAATCAAATACAGTCCTACTTGGAGAGAATAAAAGAAGGTATGACATTATTCTTAGTAGTACATGATATCTAAATGCCATATTTACAAAACCATTGTAGTACATTTTATGTAATCAAATTAAGCAATTAGATTACAGAACCGTGTATTACTTACCTTTTATTTGAATACTTTACATTGTTACACCCAACCTGCACACCAGTGTATGTTGTTAATAATCTTAATACAGGTACTTGCAAACAGTGGTGTAACTTGTAATAGCAGGACCCCCTGTGAAAAATTATTTGGTGGGCCAGACACAAGCAGTCACTCTCCCCTACCCAGAAACTTCTCAGGGCTGCCCAACCACTTACTGCTTTAATGGACAAAAGTGACTGGGGAGAAGAACTAGCATGTAGTGGGCGGAGTCCGCCAGTTAATTCGAGCCACCCTGTTCTCTGTGCTCCATGTGGGGTCTGCTGTATGGTAGTTACGCTACTGCTTGCAAAATGTCTAATGTGTTCTCTCTATTATTGGCAGTAGCGTAACTAATGTATCCCAGGGTGTAAGTTGTGCACCTCCTGCACCCCACTGATAATTGCACACAACAAGGATTTACTTCCTTGTTCTGCTCTAATCCATAGGATGAAAGAACATTAAAATGTTTGAATGGATAATAGAAACAAAAGATAAAACAAATGAGCCCATTTTGCAAGATCAATAGCAATCTGTCGGTTACATTCATTAACATGGACTAGATTGATCAAGGCATTTGGCTTTTGGCTGATGCACTAGAGATAATATGCATCCATTTGTAAAAGTGCTGATATATAGTTTTGATTTGAGGATATTATGTTTACATCTTATGTATAAATATTCTAATTCCTAATATTAAAAACATATTCAATCCCAGTATGATGCAAGAAGAAAGTATTTCTTATTAGAAATGGAATCCTGTTTATTAATAAAGGCACGAAAGCATCATTATAAATTCATTTGGTGGCAGTGTTATTGCACATGTAAAATACACTCTCTGAATGAATTATTTGAACAGGTAAAGCAGCTGGCATTGCTGACTTCTGCATCACTCCTCAGGAGCTAGTTTCGCGGCTGGGAGAGTTTGGACAATATTGCCCTGTGTGTCTCGCACAAAGGGAAGAGCTTGTTGACTGTTCTGTAAATCCATCCCTGCAGTTTGCAGCAGAATTCCGGGGACACTATTACAAAATGGCTTCACAAAAGGAGCTAGATGTAAGTAGAATTGTTTGGGTATGTACACTGCTTGTGGTAATATGTGCAGCATTTTATTCTCGTTAAAATGTTATTTGCTTTGAGAGAAAGAAGGGGATGAAGGGAACAGCAGTCAGAAATATTAATCAACAAAATAGCTCTTAGCTACTCTACTACTTTTGGGTTGTGAATGATTAGACTGATACTGAGGCTTTCCCACTTAAAGGAGAGCTATTGTGAAAAAATTTAATATTAGCTTCATCTCATGGAAATAAGAAACTTTTTAAATATAATCAATAAAACATTATACACTCTTTATAAAATAATCAAGGAACTCTTTTGGGCAGAGACACATGTGGAGATTCGGGAGATGTTTGTCACCCGGCGACAATTTGCCTCTTCTACGGTCGACTTATCTCCCCGAACTGCCTTACCGCCCGCTAGAACCTAAATTGCCGCGGATGGCACTCGGAGCGATTCGTTATCCGAAGTCGCCAAAAGTTGCATCACAAGAAAACTTCAGAAGATTTCGGAAAATGAAGCACTCCAAGTGCTATCTTGCCACGTGTGACTCTGCCCTTACTCTATACACTTCTTATCAATCTGTCTCTCTTCATTATCTTTTCATGCAGGTGTCGGAATCAGATTTTATTGATAGTTAAGTCTAATAGGTACATCTAATGGAGGGTGCTACTTTTGCCTAGACAATGAATTAGAGCTCACTTTTTCAATATAACTAACTTTGGGATAAATCATGTCTTTCTACATAAAGGATTTATGCTGGAGACAGTTATTTTAACAGGGTTAATGCCGACAAATCTTCCAGGCAAAGGAAGAACCCCCCAAAAGTATATTGGACCTAATTGTCATCAAAATCTGAAACAGGTTACTGAAAGGGGGAATACTGAATGGTAACTTGATTATTTCATAAACAGTACAGAATTTTTAATTGATTATACAGTAGAAACCCAAGTTTACATTTGCCAAGGGACTGCATCAAAACACTGTAAATTCCAGGAAAACATAAAGGGGGCCTAAATATCACGATGTGCAAAACAGCTAACTTGTAGGTGAAGGTTAAAATCTAATTGCTGATTGGTTTCTATGGGCAACATCACCAGTGATGTCTTTCTCCAGTGTTTTTACACAGTATGATAAATAGACCCCTATATCTAGGGGAAAACATGCAGCTTGTCTGTGCTGGACTATGAAGACTTGGTGCCAATTCCCGGATAATGTAATATCAGGGTTCTTGTGTATTTAGAAAGTACAGTATATTTTTCCCTAAGATGAAGCTTATATTGCATTTTTTTTTTGCCCTACAGTTAAATGCATATTCCTAAAATGCTTCCAGACACAACTGATCAGTCCATCTACTACTGTACCACAAATGTAGGGTGATCAAGAACAATTAACACTTTAACAGCCTAATAGATTATAGAGGTCAGACCCCTAAAAGAGGTCTACAAATAAGAGTGTCGCATGAGTGAAGAAACAAAGCCATTTGTGTGAATGTTTGTGAGGTAACACTAAGATACAAAGCTCCATAACAGTAGCAATAAGGTGGAACCTCTGAGTGACAGTATACATGACTATAAGCTTATACAGGCTCTTTGCATTGGGTATTTTATGTAAACTCCGTTTTGTATGCAATTATATGTGACAGTTTTTGTCTGTTTCATAGGCTTTCTTGAAATCTCCTGAATTATATGTGCCACCTCTTGCACCATGCCCACTCCCTCCTCCTGAACTGTTACCAAAAAAACTAACTGTGGCTGATGTGAAGGCAAAATTTCCCAAAAATGCAGAAATGAAAGGGTATTGCTCAGTTACCTATGTGGATGGTAAAAAAAGGTTTGTAAAGTAATGCTATTTTGTTCTGTTGGTATAGGTTAAATGATGTTATAGCTATGATTTATTTGCATGTTATGGTATGGTATGTTTTGGTAACCCTGGGGTTTTGAGTTCCGTTCCAAATCAGACACAAGTTCCAGAGGGTTTGTATGTTTTCCATGTGTCTGCATTGGATTCCTCATGCATTATTTCCTCCAGCCTTCCATAAATATACAGGCAGGTTAAATTTATAAAACTGACCCTAGAGAATAATCTCTGTAATCTGCTGCATACAAATGCCAGAATTGTATTAAGGAAAATAAGAAAATTGAGACTTTGATGGTTTTAGAGAGACATTTAATTTGTATGTAAATTATGAGTAACGTAGTGAAATCAGTATAGTGATATACAGGGTAGACTAAACAGCGCAGCTTCTGCTTGCCACTAGTTCTTGTACTTTTACAGTGAGCAGATTTGGAGCAAAGCAATCTGAGCAACTTTGCTGCAGCACTTTTTGGCAAAAATATTTTGTGATAAATGTAGAGAACAAAGCAAAGGGGTCAGGATTCCTGTGTAGCCTGGATAGGGACAACCTACTCCCTACCATCAATATAAATATCATGCTCAATGAATTTACTTTTTAGACTGACTTATTACAGGATGTGTTGTTGTCTCCAGAATTGTTGATGAATGTAGCAATGCATGCTATTGCTTGGTCTGTTTTCTGTCCTCCAGATATGAAGCACTGGTACCTGGCCACATCGAGAATGCAGTAGAATACAGAGATAAGATTTATATTTTTGAGAGTGAAGAAAAGCTACAGAAGTTCATGAGGTGAGTTTTTTTTTATTTTTTAACCTTAACGGACATGCCTCTTTCCAGCTGTCAGATGTGGGTCACTGACCCCTGCAACAAAAATATCTATTGTTCTGTGAGGCTACAACGGGGCTGGAACTAGGGGTAGGCAGAGTAGGCATGTGCCAGGCATGTACCTCCTCTGTCGCCTACCCCAAGTCCGGTTCCCTTCTCTGCCCAACTCTCTGTGTTTCTTCTCGCTTTTTGTGCTCCTGCGCATGCGCACAAACTTCAATTCACGCATGTGCGCTATATCGCAAATTCACGCATGCGCACGCTAAACAGGCGCCGCGACTGCCCGGCCTGCCTAGGGCGCCTGCCCAGCATGGCTCGGCACTGGGCTACAATTTTAATATTGTTAGTTTTTACTACTGTATCAAGCCATGGCTCGATTGCTAGGGTAAACGATATAATATAGCTGCTGAAATTTTACACTGAATAACAACTGAAAGCTAAATGAAAAAAAACCACAAAAGATAAAAAAAAATAAAACCACCTGCAAATTAACTTTTAGGTGCAGATTTATTACGTTTTCAAGTTGCATTTTTGGTCAAAACTCAAAAAATTGGAGTTAGGAATAATCCAAACTTGAATTAAAATTTGAGATTTATCATAACTGGACCCTGGGATCAATTCAAATTTGACTATTCGCCACCTTAAACCTGCTGAGTTCATGTAGAAATCAATGGCAGAGGTCCAGTGACCCATTTGAATAGCCTTTGTTTATAGCCTTCCTGACATTCGAGTTTTATGCTAAAAAAAACCCGATTTGAGTTTAGTTGAATATGAATCAAATGCTAATCGAATACGAATCATATTTTCGGATCGTCCCTATTTGATCTTTTCGAATTCGAAACACATTTTTTCTTAAATAACCCCCCATTTGAATTGTGAGTATATTTGAATTTATTACAGTAAAAAAAAGTTTCACATGAATTTGAAATTCGACCTTTGATAAAGCTGCCCCTTATTATGAATTACTAATGTAATTCACTGGCATCAATGGGCACCAGAGGCTTCTGGACACTGCACCCAGCTGTTGTCTCTCTTCACAAACACCATCTCTTATATTACCTTTCTCTGTTTTCGGTTATTCTCACCTTTATTCCTACTTTTCCTTTCCTCCTCCCACACTACTAGACATTTTTTTTTATCATGCTCACGAATCATTATTCAACATCTCATTTTTACACTCATTAATCTTTTTTCTCCCCACTTTTCCTCTCTTTTATATTTGCACCTTTTACTGTGCTATTCTTATGTTTCATATTACTTCTCTTTTGCTTTTTGAATGAGTGCAAGAGGCATAGAGTGTATTAGTTCTGATTAATAAAAGGTAAGAGCTGCATGCTGAGTTGACATGGCCAAATGTCCTGTAATGATATTTAATTATAGACTAGAATAATTGCATCTACCCTAGAGGTTCTAGTGCTGCTCTGTTATTTCAAAGGAAAAATATACCATAAGTGTACTGTAAAACAGGTTTCTCTTTAGTGCTTACTTTTTATGGAATATTTTCTTTCTATTACTATAAAAACATGAATGATATATTATTTGTGGCCTACGCATTCTTTATAGAGAGAATAAAATAATATCAAATGGTCATATAAAGACTGTTCTTTTCTTTTCCCCCCTCTGAGTGTCCAAACAATATTGTATAGTGACATATTGTATAATAATATACAATCTGCACCTGTGCCAAAGATTTATATTGTGTTTGTGTGGTTGAATAACTGCTATTTGGTCCCATTGGGCATAAATCTCCGTTACATCTGCACACAATGTACAGTTGAGTCATAAAGTTAACTTACATCTTTGCTAAAGATTTTCAAACTCACATTTTTATTTTCTGTGTATCTACTCTGTTCTGTAGGTCATTCTATTGTAATAGCTTAGAGATTGTAAAGAGTAATCATGTTCCCTCACAAGTGCCTTTTCTCCAGAGAAAACCACCCACACCTTGACAGTCTACCCTCACATATTCGTCCCCTTTACCAGTTTACTTGCACGTCTCTGAATAAGTTTAAAGTATGTTTTATGTTTATGTAGTCTGGCTAATAAAATGCATGTAATGTTTTCATATTATTAGACTCCCCAAAAAATACTGCAATCAGAAGCTTCCATGCAAACTGCCCCCAAAAATGGAACCTGTGCTTTTGACGTCACTTCCTTTAACAGGATACCTAGAGCAGGTGGGTTTTATCTTAAGGTTGAACATTCTCAAGATTGGGTAGTTATGTACAGATCATTGCTGTGCATCAGGCAAGTGCCAAATCAAAACAGTGTTTACTCCAAACATGTCCCCCTGGCATGTGGTTGGTTATATGTAAGGGGTTATGGTTGGTTATAAGTGAAGGGGTCCACGCCTTTTTTAGCAGGATTCGGATTAGGCAGAATCCTTCTGTCCGGCTAGACTGACTTTTTTCACAAAACAAGGAAGTAAAAACCGGTTTCCCCTTCCCACCCCTAATTTGCATATGCAAATTTGATTCAGTATTCAGCCAAATCTTTTGGCAAGTATTCAGGAGTTCGGCCGAATCCAAAATAGTGGATTTGGTTCACCCCAACCCGAAACATTACATAGATTGATGTAATAAACGTGCAGGGGTTCTCCCTGCTACACCTGCCTCTGTGTGCATGGTACTTTGCATGGATAAAAAGCAGTGAAGCCACACACTTTAACAATTATTCCTGTATTAAAGGGGACATACAGCATTGACTTATGTTTGACACTAGCAATACAATTTTTGATACAGGTATGGGACCTGTTATCCAGAATGCTCGGGACCTGGGGTTGTCCGGATAAAGGATCTTTCCTTAATTTGGATCTTCACATCTTAAGTCTACTAGAAAATCATATAAACATTTAATAAACTCAACAGATCCCATACTTGTACTAAGGGGCAGATTTATTGACTTTTGAATTCTACTTTTTACAGAGATTTGCAAAAAAACTCGAAAACTTGAGTATAAAAATTTGCCATCCCAAAGCTGGCAAGTCCATGTAGAAGCTAATGAGAGTTGTATTAGCAAAATTTAAGCTATTTTTCATTTGGAGTTTTCAAGAATAATTTGAAATTTGGCAGCATAATTGAAAACAATGGGTAAATTTTACATTTTATGTAATCACTTTGAGAGATTTTTTCAGTTAGAATTCTTTTTTTTTTAAATGTCATTTATATATAAATGTGCCCCCAAGTTCCTTTTAATTTTCTCTTCAGCCCTCTCACAGGAGACAGCTCAGACAGGTTATTACTGAAGTGCTGTATACAGTAGTGTACATTTACAGAAATTACATCTACATTTCTTTCTTTTTTAGGGAGCTGCAACTGCTTTAATAAAAGCATTAAATGATGTAGGCTGCCTAAAGCCCAAGTATCCATTCCTAAGCATCAAAAGATCTGCCCTGCTCTATATTGCTTTACATTTAAAAGGTAAGGCCATTATTTACTACTATATCAACAGTTTATTATAGTAGATTTGATATGTACTGCATTTTTTGAATTCAAAACATAACTGCAGTGACACATCAGCATCTGGATCTTGACCACTTCTTGGGAAATCTCCATAAGTTTTAAGATGGCCATACAATAAACTATATATTGCCAGGAAAAATATTTTCAAATATATTGTTCAATTGTCCTTACATGTATAAGTCCAAAATAACTGGACTGCCCCAAAAAAATCCATTTAGCATGAAACACGTTTCGAGGTTGAAATTCTGATGTGCTAAATAATAATAGCATTGGTTAGTATGTGATTTTTTCTCTCCACTGATCTTATCATTCTACAACCCGGTAAATAAATTTAATACTCCATGTATCGGAAAATGACCACCGATCTGGTTTCTAAGATCAAATGACTGGATTTTATTGCCTTGAAATTCTGTTAAGGTTGACAGGAAATTGAGGATCCATGCTTCTTTGCCATGGGCAATAAAATGTCCAAAATCACATTCCTATGAATATATGAATCACTTAATAGCCTAAAGATCCATTATCCGGAAAACCCCAGGTCCCGAGCATTCTGGATAACAGGTCCCATATATGTTTTACTATGTTTTATCAATGGCCATTTACGTTAGTGTTAACAGCAGTAATGTAAATTAAGACATTTTGTTGCCCACCTGGAGGAGATTAGACATCAGCAACCAAACACCCCATTTGCCTTTATGTTGCAACCAGTTTCTCAAGTTTTAGGTTTGATTTTATGTTTACTGAATAAACAGCAGTTGACATTTATAAATAATAGCTGTCAAAACCACTGTGTACATACTAAAGATACTTCATCCATTCTAGCTTATAATCATCGGAATTCAGATTACATACGGAACAAACACAAGAAAAAGCTGGAACAATTTGTGGAGCGATGTGAGCTTATAACATACCTTGGAGACACAATGACTCACAAGTACAAAGAACCCCAAAGAAGGCCCATTGATTTTGACTTTAAGATGAACTCTTTCTTGTCACTGAAAGGCATGGACCCAACTTGCATTTAAGATTTTTGAAATGTATAATGTGCGATGGTTGTCATTCATTGTAAGACTTCTGTATTTTGTCTTTCTATTAAAGCATTTAAGATATAAGTGTGTCGTTTCTCTAAGTAGTTCTCTTCTCTTAGGAACTATAAGACTATAGAAATGTGTGATGGGTTTCCCTAACGATACAAGATGAGCTCAAACGATGCCGGCGCTCAGCCGGAAAATAATAGGGAACGATGAACCTTCATCAAATGTGGCTTTTATTCATGCAAACAATGTGACAAACAGTGGCAAGCATAGTGCAGTTAAGCCTACGCGTTTCGTGCCCAAAACAGCGGCACTTCTTCAGAGCTGTTATATATCCTTATTATATATTATATCCTTAATGCAGATATCCATGCCTGTCTTGACTACATTGGCAACCCTAACTCATGTATTTGAGACCGAAATAATTTTTTCAATGAATATAATTTTGGCTTCATACAGATATCAACTGGGCTGAAAAGTTTCTGTTCATCAGACCATGCTCAGTGCCTAGCAAAACACTTTGACCTGTTTTCTCATAATACTGAGTAACAAATTCTACACTGAAACTTTTTTTTAGCACACTGAACCCCAAATTTTGTTTGTTAATGTGACTTTTTTTTAAGTTAGACAAAAACTAAAATGTGCTGATGGCATAAATATTTGATTTACACACATTATAAGGGTCATTTACAAACAGTGTAGTGTGCAAAGTGCAACACAGTGCATTCATTGCATCCCAGAATTGCAATTCACTGCAGTCATATCAAAAAGTTCTTAATTATTTGGAGTTTTGTTAATCATTGGCTGAAGTAGCAACTTCCTTGTAATATATACCATGCCTTATGGAAACAGTAGTATTTCAGCAGTGACATAAAGTTTATTGGATTAACAGAAAATATGCAATATGCATCATAACAAAAAAAGACAGGTGCATAAATTTGGGCACCCCAACAGAGATATTACATCAATATTTGGTTGAGCCTCCTTTTGCAAATGTAACAGCCTCTAGATGCCTTCTATAGACTTTGATTTCTGGATTCTGGATGGCGGTATTTTTGACCATTCGTTCATACAAAATCTCTCCAGTTCAGTTAAATTTGATGGCTGCTGAGCATGGACAGCCTGCTTCAAATAATCCCATAGATTTTCGATGATATTCAAGTCGGGGGACTGTGACGGCTATTCCAGAATATTGTACTTCTCCATCTGCATAAATGCCTTTGTAGATTTTGAAGTGTGTTTAGGTTAATTGTCTTGTTGGAATATCCAACCCCTGTGTAACTTCAAATTTGACTGATGCTTAAACATTATCCTGAGGAATCTGTTGATATTGGGTTTGAATTCATCCAACCCTCGACTTTAACAAGGGCCCCAGTCCCTGAACTAGCCACACAGCCCCACAGCATGATGGAACCTCCACCAAATTTGATAGTAGGTAGCAGGTGTTTTTCTTGGAATACTGTGTTCTTCTTCCACCATGCAAAGCTCTTTTTGTTATGACCAAATAACTAAATTTCAGTCCAAAATGTTCCAAAATGACTGTGGCTTGTCTAAATGAGCTTTTGCATACAGCAAGCAACTGTTTGGGATGTGAGTGCAGAAAGGGCTTCTTTCTCATCATCCTGCCATACAGATGTTCTTTATGCAAATTGCGCTGAATTGTAGAATGATGTACAGACACACCATCTGTAGCAAGATGTTCTTGCGGGTCTTTGGAGATGATCTTTGGGTTGTCTGTAACCATTCTCATAATCTTCTGCATATGCCGCTCCTGTATTTTTCTTGGCCTGCCACACCTGGGGTTTACAGCAACTGTGCCTGTGGCCTTCCATTTCCCGATTACATTCCTTAAAGTTGAAATTGACAGTTTAAACCTCTGAGATAAAACCTCTGATTGTAGCCTTCCCCTAAACCATGATACTGAATAATCTTTGTTTTCAGACCTTTTGAGAGTTGATTTTAGGATCCCATGCTGTCACTTTTCAGAGAAGAGTCAAACAGAAGCACAACTTTTATACCTTTTCTCATGATTGGACACACCTGCCTATGAAGTTCAAGGCTTAACAAGCTAATCTACAGTGTTTTATTCCTTTGGGTACTTCTATGCTTGAATTTATGTTTTTATATCTGCGTCTTTTTAGCCATTTAAACAGTCCTTTTAAAGACTTCAACGCATTTTACATTTAGACGCTCACCAGTGATATACTGTAGTTCGGGTGCTTTAGCCCCAAACCCAACGCTGGTTTACTGTCATGCACAATAAGGAAAACCGGGCAGGATTTCCTTGATTGACACAGTGATCGGCCAATCACTGACCGTCGTGTCACGGCCCCACCCCCTGACGTCACGACCCCTGCCCGGTCTCCACCGTTTCAAAAGGGGGCACCGTATTTTGAATGTAAGGGGAGAAAATCATCATACCAAATTTCAACTTAAAGTTGAAATTTGGTTAACGAGCTTGAGTTAACGAGCTAGTCCAACCAATTTGATTTTGCCAGCAATCAGTATTGAGCAGTTACATGCATTCAAATTAGCAAAATTACAAGGTTACCCACATTTTTGCTCAGCCAGTTTTTCACATTTGATTTAATTTCATACAACTGAATACTGCTTCACTAAAAATCATTGTTCAGAAAAGACCCCAGTACTTAGATGTTCCTGGGAAATGAAAGACATACCACTGTTATCTTTTTTGTTAGTAAAATAAATTAATGGAGTAATTAGTGGAGTAAATTATTATGCAGGCTGAGAGGGGTTGCCAAACTTTTTCATATGACTGTAAAACAAATGGCCAACTTCATCATCACAAAAGCATGCCAAATCTTGGACTCCTATTGATCACAGCAGAAAAAACCGTGAGTATTGTATTAAGTCAAGTGTTGTCACTCTAATATTTTTGTAGAAACGCCCACAAATGTTCGGCACTAGTTGGCTGTTTAGCCTTTATCTTTTTATGCAATTGATCTCATGCTGTTCAGTGAAGTTAAGTTCATGTGATTGGGCAGGCTATGTTATCAGTTACATTTTTTCATCATCTCCCGTCTTCCTCAAATAGTTCTGACAGAGCTGGAAGTGTAGTTAGGAACATAACATTTTCAAACAGGTACAGAGCATACACCTGAGAAAGCTTAAAGGAAAATAAATTCCAAATTCACTGGGGTGTGCCAGTATGGTAAATACAAGTTTCTTCCTCAGACGGTTTTCTTTTTTTAGAAAAAAAAAGAATGCAACGGTACGGGGAGCTTTAGAATGCATTGCTGTGCCACCATCTTTCCTACCTTTCTTAGGTAAGGCTTAGATCAACAAGTGCAGTAGTGTAAATTTCAGATTGCACTATACTGTGCATGGGAAAAGTAAGAAAGATAGCAGTGCTGCACTACAATGTTTCCCAAGCTGGTGTATTATTCCAGAAAGAGCAGTGAATTAACCCTGAGGGGAAAAAGCTATTGAATTCGCTGGGGGGTGTCTAGCAAAGTGGCATACTGCACTGAATTGATCTTTCTGTGTAATTGATTATGCGTGGGGAAGGGTGGTTTGATAAAAAAGCAAGGTAACTTGGCAATGGTTTGCCTTGATCTTTAAAGGAGAAGGAAACCCCCAGGGCGCTAAACCCCTCCCCCCCCTCCCCTGTGCTGCCCCCCCTCCCTCCTCCCCCCTGGCCTACCTGTCCCCCTGGGCAAATGCCCCTAACTTTTTACTCACCCCTCTGCGCAGGTCCTGTCCACGGAGTACGCAGTCGCCATCTTCTCCCACGCGCGTCTTCTTCCTGCTCTGATCGGCGTTTTCTGGCGCATGCGCAGTAGGAACAGGTACCGGTACGGCTCTACTGCGCATGCGCCGAATGTCACGAAGTGAAATCGGAAAACTTCGTGACATTCGGCGCATGCGCAGTAGAGCCGTACCGGTACCTGTTCCTACTGCGCCTGAAAATGCCTCGCCAGGCTTTTTCAGGCGACTGTTGAAAAGCGCATCGCCTCGTGTGGTTAGCACAGGCGTTTTTACATAGGCGCCCATACAAAACTGTCGCCTGCGCCGGTCGCGGCGACTGTCACGGCGCTTTGTCGCCGCGACCGCAAACGCGTCGCTATCTCCCCGTGTGGACTAGCCCTAAATCTCCACAAGTCCTGTCAGTGCTGCCTACTAGAAGTGCTAGTTGTGGCTAGTATAACAAATTCACCAGCAATGTACTTGCCAGTAAATGAGTTATCCCCCAGTTGTTGTGGTGCCCTGGCTGCCTAAATCCTCTAGCCACCCAACTAGGTAACCCTGCCTTCTCACCCAATCTCCTCCCACTCCACTCCCTCTACATCAAAATTCCACTGAATATCACTGCTCCACCCCTCATGCTCAAAACCCTCTCCCCATACATCATCATCCACCTACTTTTCCCTGCCAGCTGATATAGCTCTGGACAAAAGGTGGCAGTGGTGTAACTATAGAGGAAGCAGACCCTAAAGTCATGGGGGTCCTGGGGAAGGCCCTGACCACATCATCTGCCTCCTCTATAGCTGTGAGAAATACCCTCTCCCCAACCACAATCTTACCTACCTGGCACCAGGAGCCAGGGAGTGGGGCACATGAGAAGGCACATCGGTGGAGGGAGGTAGCCTGCAGATAGTTTACTATTTTAAAGGGATACTGTCATGGGGAAAAAAATGTTTTTTTCAAAACCCCATCAATTAGTAGTGCTGCTCCAGCAGAATTCTGCGCTGAAATCTGTTTCTCAAAAGAGCAAACAGATTTTTTTTTATATTTAATTTTGAAATCTGACATGGGGCTAGACATATTGTCAGTTTCCCAGCTGCCCCCAGTCATGTGACTTGTGTTCTGATAACCCTCAGTCACTCTTTACTGCTGTACTGCAAGTTTGAGTGATATCACCCCCTCCCTTTTCCCCCAGCAGCCTAACAACAGAACAATGGGAAGCTAATCAGATAACAGCTGCCTGGTAGATCTAAGAACAGCACTCAATAGTAAAAATCCAGGTCCCACTGTGACACATTCAGTTACATTGAGTAGGTGAAACAACAGCCTGCCAGAAAGCAGTTCCATCCTAAAGTGCTGGCTCTTTCTGAGAGCACATGACCAGTATTACAACTTAAAAAATACACTTGCTGGTTCATGAAATGTTATATTGTAGAGTAAATTATTTACAGTGTAAACAATGTAATTTAGAAATAAAAATGACATCATAAAAGTCATGACAGAATCCCTTTAAAGGGGTTGTTCACCTTTGAGATAACCTTTAGTATGGTGATATTCTAAGACAATTTGCAATTGGTTTTAATTTGTTATTATTTTTGAGTTATTTAGCTTTTTATTCAGCAGCTCTCCAGTTTGCAATTTCAGCAATCTGGTTGCTAGGATCCAAATTATCCTAGCAACCATGTATTAATTTGAATAAAAAACTGGAATATGAACAGTAGAGGGCCTGAATAGAAAGATGAGTAAAAAAAAAAAAAGTAGCAATAACAATATATTTGTAGCCTTACAGAGTATTTGCTTTTTAGAAGGGGTCAGCGACACCCATATCAAAGCTGCAAAGAGTCAGAAGAAAAAGACAAATAATTCAAAAACTATAAAAAATAAAATTGAAAACCAATTGAAAAAATAAAATTGAAAACCAATTGAAAATTTGCTTAGGATTGGCCATTCTATAACCTTGTTACCTTAAAGGTGAACCTGACCTTTAATGTTCATAGTTTGGGTTAGTAAAAACATACAGAGCTTTGCAAAACTGTTCATACCCCTGACTTTGTTCTCTAATAATTTTATTTAAAAGCACTGGAACAAACCTTTGTACTTGGTCAAGGGTCTGAAAGCAGGGCCGGATTTACATAGTGGGTGCCCCTAGGCCCACTGCCGTTCGTCACCCCTGTCCCCTCCCCTTTATTCATGCAAATTTTCATCATCTGGACTGGAGCAATGGGGATTGGCGCATGTGAAATTTAAAAAATGATTTTACACACATCTCCAGTGTTTTTGAACCAATGTGGGTGTGGTTGGGCAGTATGCTGCCCCCCTAAAATCCTGCTGCCCAAGGCCTAGGTGGCCTTTCCACAAATCCAGGCCTGTCTGCAAGGCATTTATACATAAGTTAAAGCTGTATAATGTTTTGTGGTCACAGGAAAGATTGTAATTGTTACATCTATAGGCACTTTTAGCATGGCAGTAAGTTACCTTTGTGGACCATCTGCACTTAAGAAAATTACCCTCCTCATTCATGTTATATCATGGTGGTGCTCATAAAGTGTATTGTTGTATTATGATGTTATGAAATGATCCCTGACATGTATTTGTCATGTGTTATTTATGGGGTATATGTGCAGAAATGGGGGAATTTTTTAATATAACTTGCTAGGATGTGTTAATTGGTTTTACGCTGCTAAAACCATCTTCGTAATCGTAAATGATAATAATCTTTATAGATTTTGTAGGTTTTTGTAGCTTTGCAATGAAAGCTTTGGTTTCACTTTGCAGGGGAGAAAATCCATACACCTGTAGTATTTGTGGAAAATCCTTTTCCGACTCCAGTGCATTTTGCACAGTGGTAAAAAGCCTCACTTATTTCGACAGTGTGAGCATTTCAAAGGGAAGATGTGCTAGCATTCATTTCTGCCTAGTGAAAATTCGGTAGGGATCTTGCGTTTAGATCAATTTGCATAGGGCGGGTAATTTAAAGTTGTATGGAGGTCTTTATTTTAAATGTTCCTGCAAATGCTTTAAGTTAGCGGTTAATATTACACATGTCCAGGGAACCTTAATAAAGACAAGAGAGTTAATATAATGCCCTACACATAAGCCCACTGTAAAATGAATGTTCCATATTGTAGGAAATGTCTGGAAAAAAACGGTTCCCCAAAAAAAAGTTTGTTAGGACTTTTGCAGGCAATCACGCTGAAAAAAGCAAAAGACGCCAGCGTTTTTTGAACTTTGATGCATTTTTGGCTCACAGGATATGATGTAAGTGACAGAAGATTGAGGAAGATCTAGCTACTTTTTAGCACTTCACCTGGTCTGAGGTGGCGAAGGCAACTCTGGCGAAAGAGGTAACGTTCAGTAAAATCCGCATTTTAGTGGATTTGCGGAGTAGTGTCGCCTGCCGATAGAGTGTGAATAACCTCTAGCCATGGTCCAGTTCGGTTGCGATTTGGCACCTGTGCCCGTTAGTAAATTGGTGATGTCCCTGCGGGCGCTTACGCTGGTGAATTGTCACTAGCGTTAGCCACTTCGCACCTTAGTAACTCTGCCCCTATGTCTGTATATGATCAAGGTATCATTATTGTTACTGCCTATGCTTCCCAAAGAATAGCAGACCAGGCCAACAATCTCACCCTAATCACACATCAGCATCAATTTGTCACAATTTGTCAGTAATACATAACCCTGCTTCCTATGTATGGTCACCCGCCACTTGGTAGTGCAACAACAGCTTGAGATTTCCATGTTGTGGAGCTCTCATATATTCAGCAAAAGACTTAAACCAAGCTAAAAAAAAAAATGTTTATCGTTAAATATAATGGTGTATGCAGGGATAAAGTCTTGCATTAAATTATATATTTGGAGGAATATGTTAATGTCTGTTTTAGGGTCACGGCACACAGGCAGATTTGGGCGACTAATCTCCCGGAACTTCCTCCCCTGCCTTCCTGCTGGCTAAAATGTAAATCGCCGGCGGGATGGCACTCGGAACGATTTGTCTTCTGAAGTCGCCCAAAGTTTCCTCGTGACCCTAAAGGCTAAGGAAACTGTAAATCCCTGGGGATTACCTGACACCCCATGTCCAATGCTCCTGTAAGAAGAAAACTGCTTCTGACTGGGGTTCCTCTCAGTGACCACCACAAAGCAATACAATTTCCTGCATCTTCAGTCTTTGCACGGTTGTACCTTTGAAGTAGAGTCAACAGTCAAACTTTGCTACAAAAACATCTCTTTCACTCTACGCAAAAGTGCTCACTAGGCTGGTGCAGTGTTCTGCTAAGAGGAGCACAGGCCTGGGGTATCAGGTAATCATTACTAACATTTGGCACTAGATGCTGTCATATTCAGGAAATTAATTGTAAAGTATGAAACACCTTCCAAACTTGAAACACCTATAAGCAGTGCTGGAAATGTGAAAGAGAGAAAGAAATCCTGCTCTTATGTTTTGGGGATTGCCCGCTGATTAGGCACTTTGGGACTGAGGCCAGTAAAATAATCCAGTTTATTCTAATGAGGCCCCTAATGTGTAGACATGCTACATGGTCCAGTTCTGGAAATAACCTAGGAATATTTATTTTACTGTACATCTTCAGGGGAATAATTGAAAGTGAAACCAACTAACAGGGTTTATTTTTATCTTTAAAAAAACGAAAGGTGTGTCTCTAGCCAGGAATGTGCATTTTATGCTAAAGGGTAGAATTCAAATGTATGTATATTGTACGGTACATTATTGACAAATGGCATATTGTGTTATTAAGTGAAAGCAAGGAGGCTAGGAGCTAGGAGCACCTGATGGTCTGTTAAAGAACCCATCAGACTGGTTTTCACAAAACTGTATCTGACACTAAAAAAGCCAGGGCCAGAAAAAGGGGAGAACAAAGAAAGCAACTGGTTAGGGCTCCAAGGGAGTTAGGTGAGCAGATCGATTAGGCCTGCCAACAATGTATATAAGGGACAACTTTATCAAATAGGAATAAATACATCCTATACATTCTATTGGACTCTGTTAAAAATACAATAAAATGGATTTGCTTGTAAGGGCAGCCGATAGGTCCATAGGGAAGTATCCAAATATCAGGTTGGAGATTTGGTTTGCAATCATCTCTTAAACGGGGCCCCAGGTTTATTGGTCCATATCCTATCATAGAAATAATTAACCTTACCTCTATCCATCTCAAGCTGCCTGATATTTTTAAGTTCTCTAACTTGTCTCATGTTTCTCTGTTAAAACCAGCCATACTGGTCCACCAGCAATCATGTCATCCTCCAGTGTTGGTAAAAGGTCAGCCTGAATTTTTAGCCCAGAGACTCCTTGAATCTCGCCTTGTGCAAGGTAAGTTACAGTACAGTGGAAGGGATACAGTCCTGAAGAGAACTCTTGGGTTTCGGTTTCAGATATTAGGACTGACCGTCTTAGGAAACAGTTCCATCTCAGGTTTCCTAACAAGCCTGGGGGTAATGTAACGACCACTCAGCCTGGTGGTCTAGTGGCCGGCAGGGACGCCCGCCGCACGGTTGCTTCTCCTCTGTTGGCGCTTACTCTATGGCACACGTGGCGTGCACTTCTGGGCTTTACGCAGCGCGATTGCCGTGAATTTTTAATATTTAAAGGGCTACGGGCTAGAAGTGATTGCCTCTTGTTAGGTCTAATTTGATTAATTCCTGTGTGCGATCTGTGTATTGCTATTACTGGTATTTGACCCTTGCCTGCCTGACTACTCTGAACTCTGCCAATCCTGATCCTTGCCTGTCTGACTATTCTGAACTCTGCTGATACCGACCATTTCCTGTCTGACCTTGCTTGAACGCTGCCTGTACCGACCCAGCCTGCCTGACCACACTATCCCATTTGATCTTTGTGAAATTGGTTTTGCCTTCTTTCCTAAATTTGAAGAATTTGTTGTGCCCCTTTGCTCGTCCAGAACTCTTGCTTGGATCCTCTCTTATTAAGACCTGGCAGGCATCTGAGTAGCTGAGGGCTCCTCCCGAGGCCAAAGTCAGCTGCTACAGGTGGAAGCAGAGCCCTGACTAGGGAGCCTAGTATAAACTGTTCATCTAAAGCTGGCCATAGATGCAAAGATCTTTAAAAGATCTTTCCGTTATCGTGATCTCTCGAAACGATTGTTTAAATGTACGATTTGTCCATCCTGCCTGCTTGGCCCTGCAAACACAGATAGATTGCACTGGGCCCGATAACATTTTTTTAACATGGCCGATCAATTTTCTGACAGATGTCAGCCGAAAAATTGTAAGATGTACGATCGTTCGATTCCCACTAACCTCACGATAATTTGACAGATTGGTCGGATTTTGCTAAAATTGGTCTTTCAGCAAAGAAAAATCTTTGCGTCTATGGGGATCTTTCTTTAGAGTGGTCCAGCTGTATTCTGCCTTCCCAATGCTCCCTGTGTGTGCCATGCACTGCCTGCCCCTATGCTCACTGTGTGTGCCATGCACTGCCTGCCCCTATGCTCGCTGTGTGTGGCATACTCTACCTGCCCTATGCTCCCTGTGTGTGCCATACTCTACCTGCCCTATGCTCCCTGTCTGTGCCATACTCTACCTGCCCTATGCTCCCTGTGTGTGCCATACTCTGCCTGCTCTACATGATGTGTGGGACGTGAGCCTGGTAGGGTTTGTTATGGGGTAAGCATTTGGAAATTGTAAAAGTTCTTAACGTAAGTGTGGTTTAAAGTGGGTGTGGTTTAAAACAGGGAGTGGTTAACACTGGCTTCCATTATCAGCCCTCCACCACATATCCCAGAAAAATTACAGTCTTCGGTACCACAAAAGTTGAACAACACTGGTCTACATCATAAAAAAAGGGATAACATTACTTTTGAAGTGGTAAACCAATGACAGCAAAAAAAATCCCAGAAATCAAAATTGGTGGCTGCTCTAACATTTGTGCTTTGTGCACTCTTTATTACAGACAGCTCATTGAAGGCTGACATGGCAGGCAAAGAAGTTGCATAAGTGGTGTAAGTGCTAAATGTGCAGGAAAATAAAGGCATAAAATCAAGGTCTCCGCTGTCATCACTAGTTTTTTGCCTATGATGGTGTTTGATGATATTGATTTAGGCATATATGTAAGTAATGACAAGGAAAGACTATTGATGCAATCATTGTAATATGCCAAAATAAAAAAGATGCCCAAGCAGGTGACTATAATGCAGGGATAAAACTATGAAAATTTCCCTTATTCCTTATATGATTTTTATGTATGAAGATATTTCCTGTTTCCATTTTAGAAAATGTATACAACACAGATGCAGTGTAGTGGGTGTCTTGCAGGAAATACATTAGGTATTGTGCTTTTCTGAATACACTCACTGTATATCTGCCTTCCATCTGATGTGACTATTATTTTAGCGTGTGTGTGTATACTTTAAAGTTGAAAAAGAACAGCTTAAAGGAAAACTATACCCCCCCCCAAACAATGTAGGTCTTTATAAAAAGATATTGCATAAAGCAGCTCATATGTAAAACCCTGCTTCATGTAAATAAACCATTTTCATAATAATATACTTTTCTAGTAGTATGTGCCATTGGGTAATCATAAATAGAAAATTGCCATTTTAAAAAATAAGGGCTGCCCTCTGGGATCATGCGATTCACTGTGCTCACAAACATACCAACAAACCATACTTGTTAGGTCACATGAGCCAATTAACAGACAGAGTTCTGTCTTTTGCTTCAACACTTCTTCCTGTTACAGTTGGGGGCAAATTCATCAAGGGTCGAATATCGAGGGTTAATTAACCCTCAATATTCGAATGGGAATGAAAATCCTTCGACTTCGAATATCGAAGTCGAAGGATTTTGCACAAATACTTCGATCAAATGATCGAAGGAATAATCGTTCGATCGAACGATTAAATCCTTCGAATCGAACGATTCGAAGGATTTTAATCCAACGATCGAAGGATTATCCTTCGACCAAAAAAAGTTAGGCAACCCTATGGGGACCTTCCCCATAGGCTAACATTGGGTTCGGTAGCTTTTAAGTGGCGAACTAGGGGGTCGAAGTTTTTTCTTAAAGAGGCAGTACTTCGACTATCGAATGGTCGAATAGTCGAACGATTTTTAGTTTGAATCCTTCGTAGTCGAAGGTCGAAGTAGCCCATTCGATGGTCGAAGTAGCCAAAAAAACACTTCGAAATTCAAAGTTTTTTTTCTTCTATTCCTTCACTTGAAGTTAATGAATTGGCCCCTTAGAGTTGTAGTATTTCTGGTCAGGTGATCTCTGAGGCACACAGACCATCATAAAATGGTGATTCAAGGCAAGAGATGTAAAAGGGCAAGATGTACTTAAATATATAGACCAGTTTGGTAAGATTCTTTAATATGCCACTTAATATAATGTAAATTGTCTGTTGCTTAAGTGTTAAGTATTTTGGGGTTATAGTTTTCCTTTAAAGGGCATTTAAACGCAACACATGAATTGGTAAAAACCATACTCACAGTTCTTCCCTGAACACTTTTGCAATTTACAGTATTTTTACAATATTTAGCACGTTTAGATATTAGCAGTTTTAGACTGCTAATACCAAGCTTTTGTCCCAACAGCTCTGTAAAAGTCAAAGAGCCATGGGGTTAACCTACTATACAGGAAGTGCATACTTAGTTAGGGCCCCTGACAATCTGATCTTCAAAGTTGCAGAGCTAGAAAAGTCCAGCTGTTTAAAACTGCTGATATTTCAGTCACTATGAGATATAGAAAATTAATATACATGTTAAAAAGGTCAAGGGACTACCTTGAGTAAGTTTACATGAATGTACATTTTGCTTTAATTTGCTATTATAAATAGATACCTAAAGCGTGTTTAAAAAGTAACCTATTGTTCAGGATTATATTTTGAGAATAATCTGTTCTGCAGATGAAAATGTTGCAGTGTCTCACAGTAAACGTGGCATTCTTGGTATGGCCAATAAAGGACGTCCCTCAAATAGCTCCCAGTTCTACATCACTTTACAGCCCACTCTATACCTGAATCGAAGATGTGTAGCTTTTGGTTGAGTTTATAATCTGACATTTCGCTTACTTTGTTGATACATATTTTTTGGTTACAGAGAAACATAAGGTTATCAATTCAATGTTAAATTCTTTTCCATACAATGGAATTGAGGCATGAAGGGATGGAAAGAGCTTGGCTATATCAAGTGTTACTGTTACATTACAAAAAGTACCATGTTGAGGCACACCTTTGTGATAATTGTTAAGATGCAGATGCAGAGGCACAGGAAAGCTCAGACAATTATATTTAGCTTGCTGCGGTTGAGTTTATCTGCTCTGCCTCTCCAGCATTCAGCAAAAGTAAAGAAATGGCAGGAAATTGAGCACATTGCATGCAGGACTTCTGGCTGTAGAAACCTCATACATGCTTAAAAAAACACTGAACCACTGGCTTTAAAATAAATCACTAGTCTTAAAGAGATGCCTGACTTGTGCAGTGCTAAACATGAGACCCTCAATTTATTAATCTGTTCCTTAATTAATTGTCTGTTTTTACATCTAACTTTGTCAGTGTTTATGTGGATATTTCAAGAGAGACCAACCACTGACTGTAAAATCACAGACTGCGGCATTTTTACTCCTTAATGAAAAAAATTATTTACTTTCATTATGTTTAAGTGGTTTCTAGCTCTATGGTATATTTTTATATGAGCTTTCAAAAGTTTCAAACTTACATTTTCTATTTTGTAACTACAACCTGCATAGTGTACCTAACACATGCAAGATAGCTTTCATTTCACCTTTTGTAGTCCCAACAAAGGAAGCGTTAATTTAAACAAAAGGTTTCTATATTGTAATTTTTACTGTGCATAACAAATGTATTTGCATATCTATCTATAGCTTTTATCTTTTCTAACTAGGCAGATAGATGTTTGATTTCACAATAACCAGTAGCAGAAACATTTACCATAACGAGGCAGTGCTGTAGCTAGCAGACCCATTGTTTTAATATTATAATATACAGGAGCCTTGAATACCTTGTATAATATTATGCCTTTGCCATCATTGCAATTATCAAAGTTGGAACACATCACGCTCAGACCTGTCCACATTCAGTTATATATAACGCACCTTACACCCTAGCCAATGCTAATGTAGCCCCCTATCCCTTTTGGGTTTCCACGAAAAACACCCAATTTATAGGCATGATGGGGTAAATTTATCAAAGAGTGAAGTTCCGCCACTAGAGTGAAATTCCGCAGCTCACAATTCATTTCTATGGGATTTTGAAAGGCATATTTATCAATGGGTGAAAGTGAAAGTTCATCCTTTGATAAATACGCCTTTAAAAATCCCATAGAAATGAATGGAAAGTGGCGGAATTTCACTCTTTGATAAATATACCCCATGATGGTCTATCTTCCCCCCACCCAATATATAGGTATAGGTACAGTCCATCCCCCCACCCATTTTGAAGTGGTATGGTCCATCTCCCTATGCTGATTATAAGTGGTATCGTCCATCTTCCCCCCACCCAATTTATAGTGGTATCGTTTATCTTCCCCCACCCAATTTATATTGGTACACTTCATGCTCCCCACCCATTTTCAAGTGATATAGCCCATCTCCCCTCAACCAATTTATAGTGGTATGGTCCATCTCCCTCTTCCCAGTTATAAGTGATACGGTCTATCTTAGTAGTAAGGTCCATCTCCCCCTGCTCTATTAAAAGTGGTACAGTCCATCACCCCACCCTTGTCAAGTGGTATGGTCCATTTCCCCTCACCCAATTTACAGTGGTATGGTCCATTTCCCCTCACCCAATTTACAGTGGTATGGTACATCCCCCATCTGTTTTCAAGTGGTAAAGCCCACCCAAACTGTTTTCAAGTGGTACGGTCCATCGCCTCATGCCCTATTATAAGTGGTATGGTCTACCATCCTCCTGCCCTAAGGGGGAGACGGATCCTTTCACTTGAAAACAGGCAGGGGTAAATAAACAGAGACTTGACAAAGGGGAGTGAAATTTCCTATACCAGTGACTTGCCACTAGATAGGGGCTCAATGGATTCTACTTTACCATACCACTTGACACCGAACATGGTGGGATATAGACAATACCACTTGACAACAGGGGGGGGTGAGTATTTTAACCATTAATATAGATTATATTTCTTTCTTAACTGTAACTGCTTACTGTAAAATCTATAGCGTCAGCTGTCAATTAGTGTTGTAGATTTTACATTTCCAGTTCCTTCTTTGATATATATGGCACCATGTGATGTTTGGCAACATAAGATAATCCAAAATTCAAAGCACATAGCTCTTTCGCCCTAGCACCTATAGTCTGGGATTTTTTCATCTGTCCGAAAGCCATTCAAATATTTTGTACAACTTCCTTTACTCATTTTCCCTAAGCAGTTATGTGAAAGTTAGAATGGAATATGAATAGCATGAAGATAAATAGCTGCAATATAAATTAAGAACAGCAATAAAGCTGAGTCTCATAGTCAATGTGTTTTTTGTTGGCGGCCAGGGTCAAGTGACCCTGACAACCATACAGCATATTTATGCGTAGGATGGAAAGAAGCAGACTAAAAACACTGATTTGTAAAAACAAACATGCAAAATAAATGGTAAAAAATATGGACCTATTAACTAACGAGAAAAGATTATCTGAAGTTAAATTAATCATTGCTATTTTATTTTGCTGTGGGTCATATTTTGATCATGCTTTTCCATGGAACAGACACATTGATGATGAAGATGTTTTGATAATAATTTTTGAGGAAAAAGGTGGGTTTAAAAAGTACTTCATGTTTTTAATGAGCAGTGTAAGCAAATATGTTAGATATTGCTTAATTATGTTTACTCAGGTTACAGCAATTTCCAAAAAGGGACTGTATCTAAAATTTTCTGTGTCCCCCAGTTAAAAAAACAGTTGGTGAGGGATTCCTTAAAGGGAATGTAAAGGCAACATTTTAATTAAAAAATGTCTACCGATTTTATAAGAAAACTGGCTGTATGCAGTCAATTTCCCCCTTCGTTTACTTGCTCTGACTGCTGTGGATAGGAAACTTCAGATGGTCCCTAACTGCTCTGCAGGGAAAGGATCATACTTTCAAACAGCAGAGGAGCCCCTTCCACCTTACTTCCCAGAACTTGAGCAGCTTTGTCTGTTTCCCTGCAGAGCAGTTAGGGACGGTCTGAAGTTTTTTATCCGCAACTATCAGAGCAAGTAAATAAAGTGAATTTCACTACATACAGTCAGGTTTCTTATAAAAACTGTACAGATTTATTATTGGGGATAGGTTTCTTTTTCAGTTAATAAAGTAAAAATTGGATTTTATTTTTGCCTTTATATCCTCTGTTTACAACTCCAGCTGCAGGGACAAAGATCATGGAACCAGATTTAAACAGATAAACTGGGATTATATTTGGAGAATCATTTTGCTGCAGCCACTGGTTCTGGAGAGTTGGAGAAAGTTTGTTTTAAAAAATACAAGAACTATAAAATCCACATTAGATTACATGACAACACATGACCTAGCGGAGTTTGCATATTCTGATTATTCAGTCTTGTTGTATCTGCTTCTATGGCAGATATTATTTGACTTGTGCTGTTTTATAATGTATAACGATCCCTAAGCAGTAGCCCAGACCACACTGAGCATGTACATGGTCTTCGTCTTGCAGAGATGTATATCAAAGTTACAAAATGGTGACCCCCTGTGGCCAACTTTGAAAGCATAAATCATTTGTTTAATTAGGTTTCTGGTGCAGTAAGTTCATGTTTATGTTAGTATACAAAACACATAATTTCTAGCATTATTCTATTTTAGACTTTAGTTTCCCTTTAAAAGTTTTTAAAAATCATTGGTGGACAGGGTTTTAAAAAAAAATAAAGACCATTGGTGTTCAATGGAACTTACCATGAAAGTTCTCCTTGGCAATGGCAGTTTTGGGTCCCTTTGGCAGCCTTTCTTCATGTAGGAAACAAGGGAAAGTTGTGCTCACCACTATTTTTTAAAACCATTAGGCGGGGGTGCAATGAGGGTGTGACCACAAAATACATATAGTCATCTTGTAGATGACTATATGTATTTTGTGGTCACACCCTCATTGCACCCCCGCCTAATGGTTTTAAAAAATAGTGGTGAGCACAACTTTCCCTTGTTTGTTATAGTTATACAGGAGCAATGACCAGCTCCATGTTGTAGCTCCCACCCTTCCCAGCTATAGTCAGGTGATCCCACTGGTGTCTAATAAAAGGGCAGCCAAGTTTGGGAGTTTTACTTTGAAAGCAGCTAGTAAGTTGCAGGTAAAACTTAGTCCCTTTGTAAAATGTATAATTAAGCAATTGAATTCTTAATGAACCAGATGAAAATTAAGTGTAGGACTGGCCAGATATGGGATGACTTTGACGTAGTTGGCCAGCTTAAATATATTGCAATATATGGACAAACAATCCCTGTGTTGTTTAAAGGGTAAGGCATTTTTTAGTAGCAGTATGCACAAAATGTCGCTGTCTTAAATATATTGATAATGGGTTGAGTGCAGAGGACTCTTGTAGATTTCTTCATGTAGGAGTCATGTGTCGGATTTTGATTGACAGATCTAATATCTTTTGGGGGGGTCCCATTACTAGCAAATGTATTAGAACTAATTGATTCAAGCACTGACAAAGTCTAACAAAATAACCAACTTTGGCACAAATTCTGCACGTGGAGAGACAGGATTTCTGAACATTTTAAACGAGTGAGCTCTAATACATCTCCTAGGCAAAAGGAGCCCCCCAAAGGCTATTACACCTGTTAATCAAAATCAGACTTCCAATTCCCATATTTCTGCAGAGCTTTACAGATATTATACATCAGTCCCTTCCCCAATGGAGCTTACAGTCTAAGGGGAATGCTTACTGACATTAGACATTGTTGCCATTCTGCTTAAGAGATGGGATAACCGGTATCATAAGTGAGCCTGCAGCTTTCTTTAGACAGAGGAGAAAGTACACACAGACACCATGCTTCTCTTGCTTCAAGAAGACATAACTTTATTAACACTTCTGAATTAGCAGACAAAGATCATGTCACACAATCAGTATCAGATCAGTATGGGATCTGTATGAGAGCACACACACTGTTTATACTGCAAATAATTCACTCTATAATATAAAGTTTCATTCCTGAACCAGCAAGTGTATTTTTTTTAGTTGTCACATTGGTGTGTAGGCAGCCATCTCGGGTCATTTTGCCTGGTCATGTGCTTTTAGAAAGAGTCAGCACTTTAGGATGGAACTGCTTTCTGGCAGGCTGTTGTTTCTCCTACTCAATGTAACTGAATGTGTCGCAGTGAGACCTGAATTTTTACTATTGAGTGCTGTTCTTAGATCTACCAGGCAGCTGTTATCTTGTGTTAGGGAGCTGCTATCTGGTTACCTTCCCATTGTTCTGTTGTTAGGCTGCTGTGTTGGAAAAGGGAGGGGGGGTGATATCACTCCAACTTGCAGCGCAGCAGTAAAGAGTGATTGAAGTTTGTCAGAGTACAAGTCACATGACTGGGGACACATGGGAAACTGACAATATATCTAGCCCCATGTCAGATTTCAAAATTAAATATAAAAAAATCTGTTTGCTCTTTTGAGAAACTGATTTCAGTGCAGAATTCTGCTGATATAGCACAATTAACTGGTCCATTTTGGAGAAAAAAAAAATTTCCCATGACAGTATCCCTTTAAAGGAGACTGGTCACTAGTGATTCACGGTGAAACTGCGCGCTTCGCCGCAGGCAAATAAATTAGCGAAATTGCCATGAAAATTTGCCGCCGACAATTAAACAGACGCACATTGACTTTAATGTGTGTCAAAAGTTGCCGGCGTCTGAATTGTCGGCAGCGTTTTGCAAATTTCTCACTTGTTTTTTGCTGAAAATTCGCGAATTTCGTGTCAAACCGAAAAATCACTACCCGTCACCCAAAAAAAAAGTATTCAAAATCCTATTTTACCACATTAGTCAAGCAAAATGAACTTTAATTACACTATATAAATTATTTGAATCTTGTTTCCTTCAGTCTAGGAATTCATAATTATAGCAAGCAGACAGGAGCCATTTTGTGGACACTGTTATTAAGACAAGCCTTGTATCATCTCAGAATCTTGTTTGTGCACCAGAATGGGGGACCTGATGTCCATCCCCATGCCCTGGCTACACAATTAAATGGTTAAGAGAATGGGGAAATATGGTGAGAGAAGTGACATCTAGAAAGTGCTAAGTGAATAAGGCATAGAGGAGGGGCAGACAATATTTGATTGACAGCTGAGATTTTTAAATGAGTTTATAATAGCTATGAATGATTTAATACAACATAGAAATTAGATTTCATGTTTAATTTGAAAAGGACTTTTATTATACAGCTTGTACACTTTGAACATCAGTGACATCAAGCCCTGCCCCTGAAGAGATTATAATCGAAGGTCTTTATCATTTGTAATCGATGATCAATTTTATGAGGCGCTAATTATCCTGCCCGTAGGTTTGTGGAATTAGGGAGTTAAATTGTGCCCTGGTTGGAATCAGGCCTACGAATGGCATAGATCATAGTTATTTGCATAGTTATTAAAACTTTGCAGTTTGTAAAACCGGAGCAACATCATTCTTGCACTATAGCAGGCAAATTATACACAGTTTACATATGCTATACATGTTTATGAACGTCAGCACCGGGCAATGCCGACCAGCCAGTTCAAAGAGGATTTGAGGGGCACACACCTGGTTAATTTTCTCAATTGCTTGGGTGCACCTCCTGCAGTGTCCTTCCACACAGGAATCAGAGATGTTTATTATAATAATTAAAATTATGACATGCTAGCTTGAAAAAGACCCGTGCGAGGGTCGAAACGTTGCTATGCTGCCCTGCTGTTGGTAAATAAAGGCAATTTTTTTACTTTATCCTGGAGTGCTGCCCATTTCGTCTCTAATGCCGACCAGCCAACCTGGCCAGCCTCGTCACGCCCCGCGCGCAAACAAGGACGCAAACGAGAACGTGCGGATGAGCTTGCATCAGGGGATGTTCACCTTTAAATTAACTGTTTGTATTCTGAGACAATTTGCAAGTGGTTTTCATTTTTTATTATTTGTGTTTCTTTTTTTTTATTCAGCAGCTCTCCACTTTGCAATTTCAGCTATCTGGTTGCTAGGGTTCAAATTACCCTAGCAACCACGGACTAATTTGTATAAGAGACTGGAGTATGAATAGGAGAAGGCCTGAATAGAAAGAGGACTAATAAAAAGTAGCACTAACAATACATTTGTAGCCTTAAGGGTTAGTTTGTTTTTTTAGATGGGGTCAGTGACCCCCCATTTGAAAGCTAGAAAAAATCTGAAGAAGGTAAATAATTCAAAAACTATAAAAAGTAAAAGCCAATTGAAAAGTGACTTACAATTAGACATTGTATAACATACTGCATAACTGCACGTTAACTTTAACCTTTTTCAGTGGCGGCCTCTTCAGCCTACCCCTCCCCTAGCCAGTCACTTCACAGTACAACGTGAGCCGCTGACACACTGCCACGTGCGCTCTGGCGTCATCCCTAGGGACAAAACGTATCGCTCGAACCAAAACCAGTATAGGGGATATATATACGCCATGTAAAAGCACGGACTGGAGGGTTACGCACCACGGCAATGTTCAATGAAACCGATGTTATAACAAACGACAGGTGGTAAATTGCTGTTTACACATTATGGTAAAACAGCCTAGTAAAACGGCGCTAGGCCAAACTATTCCCCAAACACCCCTCTCTATATCTGTAGGTTAGTATGGTCTGACAGTGAGCACGCCTATTCCCAGAGGTGGGGACCAAGTGTATTGCGCCTTGTAATCACGTGAATAATTCGGCAGTGCTGGCTGTGGCTCAGTTGTAGTTACTGAGGAAGGAAGGGAGAGGTGACGGTGTGTGTTGCGTCGGACTCGGGACACAGGGTTTCTTCTGTCGCTACTGCAACGATGAAGGCTTCGCAGCTCAATAGGAGACACGATTTATTACTTTTGGTTCCAGGGGTCTTCATACTTTTACTTTCAGCATATGCAACTACGGCATCTGGTAAGTTCTCCGCTGCTTCAATCTCGGAACTACTTATAGGGTGTGAGTGTAATTGGCCTCTGCTTCGCCGCTCTATATAATAGCACACTGCGAAGCACTGGGGACAGACTATCGCTTTACTTCCGGCTACGTAATGCGGCGGCTTACGTCATTCCTGATGAGTTTTTTTTAGTCATGGCGTAATGTTTATGAGACTTTAGTCATTTCATTGGGCTTATAAATAGTTGTACTTCATTTTATCTCACGTGTTCCTTCACAGCAAACACGTAAAACATTAAAAGCACAATTTTTGTCTGCTTCACATTGACAGCAGCCGGTCAAGGTCATGGCCATGAAGTTTTAGTTCATAAAATACAGTAAATAAATGTCAGCATGTAATAGTTTATGGCTCCTGCCACACCACAACACAAAGGCAGCTCCCCTACAGTCGAATCATGGACGGGCATGTGCTTGAGCCAATAGTTTGGTCGCTTTTCCCCTGGGATCAAGGTCCTGAATAGGGATGCACCCAATCCGAAGCCTCGAATCCTTCCGAAAGATTCGGCCGAATACCTAATCGAATCCAAATCCTTATTCGCATATGCAAATTGGGGGTGGGAAGGGGAAACATTTTTTACTTCCTTATTTTGTGACAAAAAGTCACACGTTTTGCCTCCCTGTCCCTAATTTGCATATGCAAATTAGTGTTCGGCCTGCCAGAAGGGTTCAGCCGGCCAGAAGGATTCGGCCGAATCCTGGATTCGGTGCATCCCTAGTCCTGAAATTGGCCATGTCCCCTTGACACAGGGAACCCTGTTATAAGGACACTGTCCATTGTCTTTTCCTAAATAATAATCATTTGTGGAGGTTTGCTTCACAGACTCTACACACCTTAAGGGTGTTTTTCTATAAGGATCAGGTACATTTTGATTATTCAGTGTGACGTTAGCAAACGCAACTTGTTCAGCAGAGCAAACACACATTCAATATGTAGAACGTGCCGGACACAAATCCTGTCTATTTTAATAACAATATTGTACCAAAGCCACACAACAGTAACAGTGAAAGCATTTGCAGTTTAAACTTCATTCCACTTTCAGCGTAGTTGAAGGAGCAGAAGTGCGTTGATCCAGTTATTACTGTAATTTAATTAACAGTATACAGGTATAGGATCCATTATCCAGAAACCTGTTAGAGGAAATTACAGGAAGGTTGTCTCCTATAGACTCTATGTTAATTAAACAATTCTAGGGATGCATCGAATCCAGGATTCGGTTTGGGATTCGGCCTTTTTCAGCAGGATTCGGCCGAATCCTTCTGCCCAGCATGTGCAAATTAGGGGCGCGGAGGGAAATTACATGACTTTTTGTCAGAAAACAAGGAAGTAAAAAATGTTTTCCCCTTCCCACCCCTAATTTACATATGCAAATTATGGTTCGGATTCAGTTCGGTATTCGGCCGAATCTTTCACGAAGGATTCAGGGGTTCGGCCGAATCCAAAATAGTGGATTTGGTGCATCCCTAAACAATTCAAAATTTTAAAACATATTTCCTTTTTCTCTGCAGTAACAAAACCGTACATTGTGCTTGATCCCCAAGGAGATATAATTTTTATTGGTAGGAAAACAATCCTATTGTGCTTATTCCATTTTTAAATTATTTTTAGCGGACTTAAGGTATGGAGATCCAAATTACAGAAAGACTCCTTATTTGGAAGACCCCAGCTCCTGAGCATTCTGGATCATAGTTTCCATATCTGTACATCAAAAAAACCTCTATCATCTCTTCTCACTGACCTCTCCTGTCATGCCACTGGCTTGGCTCGATACTTGCGGAAAATGAAATTGAGTTATTTTTGTAAAGAAAAAGTGTAAAGATTTTTGTTTAGTAATTGGCTGCTGGACTTTTATGGGTGTACTTGATGAATCTTGGTTTGGGACATAATTTGGTTGTCAGGGTGTGTCTGAAAGCCAGGGTGCTATGCCAAGCCAGGAGGGAGATGATGCCGTTTTTATCATATCAAAGAATTGTGGCTGTGAGCAGTTGTCCAATGACCTACTATAAAAATCACCTGAGTGCATGGACACACATTTAGGAGGTTATTTATTAATGTTTGAGTTGTGTTTTTCAAAAAAATTTGAGTTTTCAAGTTGATTTTCAAGTTAAAAAAAACTAAAGGCATGTACATAATAAAGGCTTTTTAAACTTTCATAATCGAACTGAGCTGTGTCATATGTTAAAGTTTGACTAAAATGGTCGGAGAGTGGACCGCTGGACACGTGCACTGCCTGAAAATAAGTGGGTGAGTGCTGACTACAAACACCAATATAGAGTTTTATTATACCCCAACCCTGGAAATAGCTCAAATCCGAAGATACAACATCTAAAACCTGTTGAGGTCTTGGAGTCATTGGCAGAAGTCCCTTGAATCATTTGAAGATGTTAGTCTTCATGATGTTCGAGTTTTTTTCTGAGGTTTTTTGTCGGAAACTCGAATAATTTCCAGCGGAAAACTCGATTCTCACGGATTGTTTTTAGGAGAATTACACAAAGATGAAGGTGTACAATCAAGTTTTTGGGTTTCGCAACTCAAACTTGCAGAGTCAAGTTTTTTTCCATTTAAGTCTTTTCTTAAATAAGAAACCTTTCAAGAGTTCGTTCGAGGTATTAAAATCCTCCATTCGACCTTTGATAAATAACCCCCTTATTGTACACCTTCATCTTTGTCTACTTCTCCTAAAAACAATTAGTGAGTAATTAATAATGGGAAAAATGGAACGTATAGGCACAAGGCCTTTTTATGTGGTTTATGTTGAACATAAGTGCATTACTGTAGGGGACTAACTATTGAGCTTCTGGGATCTCCCTGCAGGCATTTAGTCTCTGGTTGCTTACTCGGTAACCATTTTGCTGAATCTTTCTCGGTAATTTCTACCTGTAACTGAGAATGGATTTATGAAGCATTGCCTTGAATAACATTTGTTCATGTGCTGTGCCCCTACAGAGCAACACATTTCAGTATAGCATTTTCCCCAGCCGTCCGATTTGTTGGGAAATTCTCTCTTTACCCTGAAAATAGATTGGTGCTGCCCAATGGCCTGTGGGTACAGGGACTGAATAAATGGAATAAAATTCAAAAATATCACCTCATCCACTACTTGTGAGGTTTCCTGCTTGTCATGTATCCCCATCATATGACTGCCAGAATAGTAGTAGAACAGAGGCCTAGCATATTTATTTTGTAGCATGAAATGTATAATCGCGTTGGCATGTGGTTGTAGGCATAAAAGAGTATTTTTTTCTTTATGAAGTATAATGCCGTGAGTGCTGAAGCTGCACACTCGGGATGTTTAGTTTCTGAATAAAGCAGTTATATCTTTGAGATAAGTCCTGAGAGTGTGGCTTCTTCGGTGGAGGATTGTATTCAAGATTTGATTCGTGCACCAAGAGCGCAGCTATAGTCGATCCAGTTAATCACATTATATTATGGGTTCATTTTTCAGCTGCTTGTGAAGACTTTAAAACTTGTGAGATCTGTACAAATAATGGCACCAACCTGAACTGCTCCTGGGTGTCTTGCAACGGTAAGTGAATTTTAATTCTTTTTGTTTTAAAGCTAACTGGTTAGCTTGACCATGCAAGGACCAATTGCCATGCTATCTGATATGGGGCATTTCTGACAATAAAGGAGAACCTTGCCTTTGATAACATGTTTTAAGTGTGGGAAGCAGTTGCATGAAGGATGAGTTACCTGTCCTCACAGAGAACATTCTAGAGCTGATCTTCCTGGTTCTTGCCTTTATTTGTAGAAATAAAGGCTAGAAATAAATCCATCCTCCAAGGAAGTGGTTCAGTTGATATTGCCCCACATCAATTTCATTATATTGTTAACATGACAAACTGTCACACAAATGCACTGATCTGATTGGTAGGGTTGTAGACCTAGTGGTCAATTCACATAAAAAGTTGGAGAGAATTGAGCCTTTTTTTACATGGTTTTGACTAATGTCTAGTGTATAAAGTATAAACTACTCACACAGACATTTTAAGACACTTAAGGAGCTTTGCTTGTGATGTTTAAAGGCAAGCAAAAGTCCCCAAGTCATCTTAATTCTCTTTTTGTATAAATTCTTATTACAATCCTACCTTACATACAGTATTTGCATATTTCACATGATAAGATGCATGGGCAAAGAAATACTACTTAGCTCACCAATATAAATATTGATCTGATCCGATATCGCAGTGGAACAGTGTGCTAATTATTATAATAACTGCTCAAGGAGTTGCAGAAATAGGCATATTCTTGTTAAAAGCCATAATTCTTTGTTTCAAAATGTAGCCCAGCCTGATGAGTTATTGGTAAAATGTACAGGTTTTGCAAATTACATTTGGCGTTTCCTTCCATTCTGGGTTTTTTTAACTGTAGAGTTCAAATATTAATAATATTCTATTGGTGAATATTTTTTTTATTCCTTGGTAGAATATTATTGCCCATGGTGCATGGGCAAGAATATTGTGTATGGGCTAGAATATTGCCAAGGTCTTTTTCAGAACATGTTCAGCTTCTCTTATGGATTTCTGCCTTAGTCACTTACATTAGTTGTGTCCTAGTGGAGTTTACTTTCTAATTTTAGTATCACACAGTGACGGACTTGTGAGTACACATTCGTGATGTACACATTGATACAAAACCTGTGGGAGACACAGGTGGGCGGGTTTGTGTTTAAATTTGGGTGACCATTGTGGGCTCAGTTTGGATGCTTGTCAGACTGGGGAAGTAAACTTCTACTTTTCTACTGAAGAATTCCTGTCTTGGAACCAGAGTTGTACACAGAAGTAATGTTGGGAGTTGGAAGATGCAGGTTTGTGCTGGGTGCAGGTCTAACAGTGGCAACATTTTGCGGGTTAAGGTGATGTGAATTAGGGTCAGCTGGGGGTTGTGCAATTCCTCAGTTCACATAGCTTTGGCCACATTTTGTGTGCTCTAATCCCATCATGTTTTATTTTGTAATTTGTTAAATGCTTTTTTGGTTTTTGCAGCTTCTGCTGACTCATCATATTGTACAAATGAAACGTTAAACACCAACTGTACAGTGGTCTCCTGTGCAGGTAAAGTATTGTTGGCATATTTATGTCAAACTTTCCTGTAATTATTGAAAGCGTTGTAAATAAATCACATGTGAAAGGTAATTTGTGGCTTCTGATCTCTTTTCTGAGCACAGCAAAAGTTAATCGCTCTGAAACTCAAATAAAAATGTAAATTGGAAAAGTGGTTGGAATAGAAGCAAGAAGAGAACCCTAAGCAATTTTAAATTTTATAAATATCCTTTAAAGAAAACTGCTCAGTTCAATAATCGGTGATCTTTGATCATTTCCTTCAGTATTACCAATTTAAATGTAGCAACTAAAGTCCTACATATGTCTGATCCATGGATCTAAACCTGTAGGCAACATTAAAGGAACAGTAACATCAAAAAATGAAAGTGTTTTAAATTAATAAAAATATAATGTAGTGTTGCCCTGCACTGGTAAAGCTGCTGTGTTTGCTTCAGAAACACTACTATTAATGATATAAATAAGCTGCTGTGTAGCAATGGGAGCAGCCATTCAAAGAAAGGCACAGGTTGCACAGAAGATAAGCTCTGTAGAACATAATGGTGTTATCTGTTATCTAACCTGTGCCATATAGCTTTTTTTTTCTTTTTTTTTTTTCAGTTTCCACCATTGCTACATATCAGCTTGTTTATATAAACTATAGTAGTGTTTCTGAAGAAAACAGGTTCGTTTTATCAGTGCAGGGCAACAGTACATGATATTTTCATTACTTTAAAACGCTTTCATTTTTTTTGGTGTTACTGTTCCTTTAATTCATGCTTGCACACCCTCTTGCAAGTGAAAATAAGAAGACATGCTTTTCCACCTGATAAAGCCAACACTGCATAAAACTCCACTGGATTTCAAATAGATGTGTTTGATTATTGCTCCCCAAGTCTTTGATTTGGCGATATATTGCTTAGCTGTTGTTCCCCCTTCCTTACCAGGATTTAACCCAGTCTATTACTTCTCACTGTGCCCCCCCCCCATAAATACTTAGCTCATCAAACCCTTATGTGTGCTTAGTTGCCTTCCCTCCTCTATTGCTTATCCTTCTGTGCTGCCACTTAATTTATATTATTTATGGTAGGCCAAAACCTGCCTGTAAGTGTTATAAACGATTTCAGCTTCTAACCAGAATTGAGCAAATAAAATAAATATGCAATGAGTTAAACTTAGGACTCTTTTGTGTCACAAAATACATTGTTTAATTTTAAAACTTCCATGAGCAGCTTGATTCCTTGCAGTAATGTTGATTTATCTGCTGCCGTCCTGCCAAAAAATAGAAAGACTGCAGTTTGTTTTTGATTTAAATGATTCCTAATGCTGCACTGAGCTAGGCACAGGTGTATTATTCTTATTTAGCTGGTTGCTTGTCAGTCCCTGATACTATTTTAGATAGTTCTGTTCAGACTAGAAAGCATGAAATGAACTTGACTGCTGTTAATAATCCTGTATATTTTTATCAATGCAGAACCAAGTCCCGTTCCAAGTTCTACGGCAGGTAAAACTTTTTCTATAATGTACAATATAGGAGTTATTTATCAAAGGTCCAGTTTGTGATGTTTTTTTATACCTAGAATAAACTCACAACTCTGTTTTCTGATTTTATGAAAAAACTCGAACGCGAAAAACTTGAATCTGTAAATTCGGGGTGAAAAACTTGAATACTCAAATTTATCGAGTTTTTGGTGGAAAGAAAAACTTGAGTCACTCTAATTAATCTAATTTTTGAGCGAATCAAACCAAAAAAACCCCCAAATGTCATGAAGGCTACCAAAATCTTCAAATGGTTCAAGGGACATCTGCCATTGACTTCTACATGGAGTATTTTTTTTGTGTAAAGAACAACGTGACCTATAATAAATAACCCCCTATATGTTTTTTGGTTAACAAGACGGTGACACTCTCAGACAGTTGGTTTTCATTTTTTCTTCAGCAACTGGCTTAAGAATGGCTTGGATGATTGTTTGGACAGACATAATATCAAAGGCTATTGTGATACTAAGCTCTATAGTTAGTATAGGTATGGGTATATAGAATTTTAATTAAAAGTAGGGAGGGGTGTGTGTATGGATGCTGGGTTTTCATTTGGAGGGGTTGAACTTGATGGACTTTGTCTTTTTTCAACCCAATTTAACTATGTAACTAACTATGTAACTCTCCAGTTTGAAACTTCAGCAGCTGTCTGGTTGCTAGGGTCCAATATGAGAGATGGAAAAGGGCTGAAGTAGAAGGCAAACAATTCAGACACTATTAAAAAAAAAAAAATGAAGACGAATTGAAAACTTACTAAGAATTGGCCATTCTATAATATACTGAAGTTAACGTAAAGGCGAACTACCCCTTTAAAATCAGTGCTACTGTTATCTGTACAATGTTGTCAGCTCTTCTCTTAGGGAAAATAGCAATATAGTGGCTTAACAATTTAAACTAGATCCACTGATTTAGATTCAAAATTTGTTGGTCACTATCGATTTCTGCATATGTTGGTGCGTTATAAATGTGTGTTAATATTGTTGGATGGGACAGTTTCCTTTTGTCTAGTGATTGTCTTTGTATATTAAGTACTGTTTTATTTATTATTTTTTATTTCTACTGCAGCCACCTCTCCTGCCGCCTCCACCTCTTCCAGTAAGTTTTGTTTTTAGGTATTTAAGTTATTTAGTAAGGAAAATAAATGTATTCTACACTATTCCCTTTAAATAGGGGCCAAATGCTGTGGGAAGTTGCTGAATATGTGTCTCAGTTGGTTTATGTTGCATTTTTATTATGCTGTCTTCAAGGCCCCCATTTTAACACGTTAGCTTGAATTAATTTTTGAGGTACATTCAATTTTATGGCCAAAAGCTGGGATGGCCAAGACTAGAATTTCTTGCAGTATTATAGCATCTTCAATAAATCGTTAGGGAAATAGCTCCGTTAACCTTCATGTATCACTGTGCGAGACACACCTGATTTCTCCTTGCTGGAACAGCAGCGTTTTATTTCCACATTACCCTGCTTCAGGGTTATCCCTCACTTGCTAGTAATTCAATGTGCCAAACAAAGTATTCAAAATGTGGCTTTGTTCTTATTTTACAGTTAAAAAGAAGGGAAAAGATAACTTTGTAGCAACTAAATGCTGTGATTTTTGCAATAATGTTTGAAGCAGGTGTCACTAATGGTGTGTATGCACTTAAAAGAATTGTTCAGTATAAAAATAAAAACTGGGTAAATAGATAAAATGTTTCTAATATAGTTAGTTAGCCAAAAATGTAATGTATAAAGGCTGGAGTGATTGGATGTCTAACATAACAGAACAGGACACAACTTACTGCTTTTCAGCTCTCTAACTCTTAAGTTATTCAGAGACTTTAAGGGGGGCCACATGGTACATAACTATTCAGTGAGTTTGCAATTGATCCTCCGCATGCAGCTCAGATTCAAAAGCAACAGTTATGACCCATGTGCCCCCCCCCCAAGTCACTGATTGGTTAATGCCTGGTAATCAAATCAGTGGAAACCAAGAGAGCTGAAAAGCAGGAAGTAATGTTCTGGCTATTATGTTACACATCCAGTCACTCCAGCCTTTATACATTACATTTTTGGCTAACTAACTATATTAGAAACATTTTTTATTTTGCACAGCCTATTTTCCTAGTTTTTATTTTTACACTGAACAATTCATTTCAGCTGCTGGGCATTTCACCCTCTTTCAGAGGTGCTAAGTGATACTTGTATTAACTGCTGTCAAATTTTTAATATTATAATAACTACTAAGGTATCAGTGTGCTATCCAGTTCATTGTGCCAAGGTATAAAATTGCACCAGCAATACAATGACAGGGCTTTTCCTGGTGAGAGCAGTTTTGGTTAACTTGTGCCACTAATCTTGTGTGTTCTCTCATAATCTCTCTTCATTTTGCTCCATAGATCAAACAACACCTGCATCCACAACCCTTCCTGCGTCGACTGCCGCTAAAAATGGAACCGAAAGTAAGGACTTATTGCAGTCTCCTAATAATGGATCAAAAGCAGTTGGTCTCTTGCTAGAGGATATCATTCCAAATCAGAAAGTACAAAATCCCTTTAAATACATTTTACAAAAATTTGAGGTGTTAGTACCACATTTTGGCCAAAATATGTTCCTGTGCCACGTCAAGGCCCCTCATTTAACATGAGACCTACACTGTCTACTGCATTTTAAAGTGCCTTTAAAACCATTTAGCACTACTAAACCCTTAGCAGTAATGTGCATTAGGTGTGACTGAGTGGTAGATTCTTTTTGTTAAATGTAGACAACACTGTTGCTGTTTGTGCTTTGCTTTTTGCCAGAGCATTTAGTGAGCTAAATTAGAAATTTAGATATGCTGCACACACAATATAATGAGAAAACAGAGATATTGGCAGATAAATACATACACAGCCAGTGTAATACTGATGCATAGATTGTGACTACAGTCCTTTCATTACAGTACAACCAAAGCATTTGTGGGACTACAGCGCACATGCTCATCTCTATTCGTTTGCAAGATATTCCAGACTACTGTAGAAATCTGTAGCCTGAATTTTTTTTTAGCCTGACCTTATGATGACCAGTCTAACCATGCATGACAAACTAAAGCAGCCCTGTATGTTGTTAATAGATATGAGGAAAGTCAGCAGATAAATTAGCTAATCATTTTGCATATGCTTGCACTTTTCTCTTTGTATACATGAAACAGTGATTTGCTAAATTGTATTCACATGATGTGCATGACTTTTGAGTAAAAGACACCAATATCTGTAATACAGTTTATAGAAATATATTTTCTGACACATTTTGTATGTTAGGCTGTGTTTTAGGTAGTGGAAGCAGCAATGATTTGCCATATATCTATAAAGCAGATTTTTGATCACTTGCTGTGAGGAGGCTTCTGTTACTAGTATACAATTGTACAAAGACCGTGGATTTCTTATAAGAAAGTTGCTGGAAACTCTTTTCAGGATCGCCACCCTTCCCACACCAAGGGCATTTGTGGCCTTAAAGCGCCAACCTAGAGGACCACGATACTCAACAATTCAGCCAATCACCATGAATCTGCTGGATGTAGCACTATTGTTTTTGTGGTTACCCATACCACGCTATCCAAATGTAACTTGGAAATAGCACCTACACCAGTCTATGGTATTTCTTGAAAAAGTATCAATACAACTTAAAGGGGTTGTTCACGTTTGAGTTAACTTTTAGTATGATGTAGAGACTGATATTCTGAGACAATTTGCATTTGATTTTTATTAAGGTTTTTGAGTTAATTTTTTTTTTTTTATTCAGTGGCTCTTCCATTTGTATTTTTTAGCAATCTCATAGCTAGGGTCCAAATTACCATAGCAACCATGCACGGATATGAATAAGAGACTGGAATAGGAGTGGGTTTGAATAGAAAGATGAGTAATAAAAAGTAGCAATAACAATACATTTGTAGCCTTACAGATCATTTGTATTTTAGAATGGGTCAGCAACGCCTATTTGAAAACTGAAGATGGTCAAAAGAAAAAGGCAAATAACTATAAAGAAAATAATAAAAACCAATTGAAAAGTTGCTTAGAATTGGCCATTCTATAACATACTGAAAGTTACTTTAAAGGTGAACCACCCCTTTAAAGAAAAAAGCATTTTAATTGAGAAGAGACTTTTGCAAAGCAGGAAGGAAGCTCAGGATCACAACTAAAAGTTCCATTTTCATGGAATACACTTGAGACTGAGCCATTTTCATTAGCAAATAATCAACTCTTAAATGAGAAGGAAACTACTGAAGCAGTTTATTACCAATAGATTAACCATAATAGTGCAAGCTATAACTAGGGATGCACTGAATCCACTATTTTGGATTCGGCCGATCCCTTCACGAAAGATTCAGCCTAATACCAATCCGAATCCTAATTTGCATATGCAAATTAGGGGTGGGAAAAAAATTTACTCCCTTGTTTTGTGACAAAAAGACATGCAATTTCCCTCTCCAACCCTAATTTGCATATGAAAATTTGGATTTGGTTCAGCTTGGCAGAAGGATTCTGCCAAATCCGAATCCTGCTGAAAAAGGCCGAATCCTGGATTCGGTGCATCCCTAGCTATAAGCAAAGAAAACTGAGCATGCCCTAGCCCAGGAGGTTTATGCTGAAAACAGTAAGTCTGATACAGAAGCCCATGTGGAAGCCCATGTGTACACAATAGAAGGAAAGAAATTCAGTGTTTCTTTTGAGGACTCAGAGCAGCATTTGAGGGTTTACTGGTGTATTTATATAGACCTTTCTGATAAAGCTTACTTAATTTTAGCCTTTCCTTCTCCTTCAACACATTTTGTCATGCTTGTGTTTGTAATTTATTATTAACCGAACATCCTATCTTTTTTTCCCTTAACTTTTCACAGCTCCATCAACCAGTCAACCAGTTACACCTACATCACCTTCAAAGAAAGGCACCTTTGATGCGGCTAGTTTCATCGGAGGCATAGTGCTTGTCTTGGGAATACAAGCAGTGATATTTTTCCTATACAAGTTCTGCAAGGCCAAGGACAGGAATTACCATACTCTGTAAAAAAACAAAACAAAAATCTAGCACCCGTTGACTGCGTGTTCACATTGCTCAAACCAAAATATTTTGCCTTGAAGAGATCTCTTATTGAAGAATCAGAACATCACATTTTATTCCCCATAAAAATCAGGTCTGCCAGTTGTGTGCCAATGTACATGAGCAGAATGCTGGTGCAGCTTTGGTTTGCTCCGCAAATGCATGTGCCTCTACAGCTTCCCAGGGAGAACATGGAGTTTTATTCCCTTGTTTCCCATATCATTTTTGTAAAACCAAGAAGAAACTTGCCATGAGCAGATCTGAAATGTGTAAATGGCAATTCCATTTCAGGTTGAACAGCGACGTGATCTATCTTGGTTTGTGCGTATCCAACAGAGGATCGCTAGCAGCAATGTTCTGGTACAGCATCTTAGTTTATGTTTAGAATTGTTTTGGTGGCCTTCTTTTCATTTAGGCACTGTCTAAATCTAAAATGGACTGAGCCCTTCGGGTTTGTCCTTTTTTTGAAGTGCACCTTATTCCTTAAAGAAGGACCGTTGTTAAAGCATTGTGCCTTAAAGAGCTACTATAGGGAAAAAAGGCCAACTTTTGCATAAATACGCTCTCGGTTATAAGAGACGGTTGGAGTGTCAAAGCTTGTCTGTCTACATTATTGCCTAATTCATTCTAAGTGCTGAACCTTATACTAGGCTTACCTGTTGAAATGAATGCCATGATTTGTAATTTTAATGATTATGACAATAGCTGGGTTTAGCAATGTTTATTTTAATGTTTATACTCTTCCTTGAGCTTTCACTATACTGACATACCCATTAGTAAAATATGCTACATTTGGATATCATTTTATCTATCTATATATGTTTTGTTTGTTTTGCATTGAAGTGTTGTGCCTCTCACCTTAAGGGTGATGTCACAAGGGGTGCCATATCACTCACCGAAATCTGCTATACCTGGGGAAAAAAAGTGCCCCAAAATATTTTTGAATGGGGATTAATGTAAATTGCCACATACTTATCGCATGAAGTAGCCTTCGAAGGCAGTTACTTGGATTTACCTGATTGTATTCACCGTATCACCTCATGCAAATATATTTTCAGGCACTTTGTCACTTACAGGAAACCTCTTCCACATTCTATAAAGCACCTTGCGTGCCACCAACCTGAAGGGTTTACTCACTAACCTATTTTAATACATACATCATTTTAAAGGTACAACTTTAATACTATATGTTTGTTAGCATGTGATTATGATTAAACGTGCAGAGACAATTTGACATGTTATTGAATCAAGCCCTGTATCTTTAAAGCTCTGTGCAGGATTCCCAAGCAATTTAGACAAATGCCCCTTTGCTTCCTGATTGTTGAGCAGATTTACAGTACTAAAGGGAAAAAATAAATTGCCAATGAAGAATATTTTCATAGGTACATACTCTTAAGTGCCTTAGAACACCAGTAATTATAATAAAACTATATGCCATGTGAAAAGAGGTGTCTGTGCAATTGTGTCAGATCTTCTAATCTGTTCTATATTTTTTTTATGCATCTGGCACGTTGAAAGCATGGCTACCCATTAGGTGTTGATTGACAGCTCCCAGCACCTCAACAGCTTGTTGGGCCCATGCTTGACTTCAGTAGGTTACATTTGCTATTGCACAGAAGTGACTTATATGTATATGTGTGGTTTTCTAAATGGCAAATATACAACGCACAGTTACTTGCCTTCTGCCACTTCATTTTTTTTTTTTTTTTATAAAAAAAAAGGTAATAATGTACATATCACAGTTTTGGTTTATGTTTTGGAAGAACTTAATACACATACCTCAAAAATGGGATTTAGAAGAAAAGTGACTTTCTGCTTTCTTTGCATTCTCAGAGAATACAGTAACTCACTGAGGCTTTTCTTAGGTCGGGAGGTAATAACCTGTAATGGAGTGTCTGATTGAGCTTGTGACACCAAATGACTTTGATCAATGATTCTGTAGCGCCACAAACAGATACATAACATACCTTGGTGGATATAAGATGAACCCTCCGTATAAGAGTTGCTTTAATTCACTGGGTCACCTGACAAAGAAAAGGGCAGGAGACTTTAAAATCGAACAGTCGTTTTACCCAGGAGCTCCAGCTAAGTGTTGGCTCTTTTCCAAATCCACTTCAGGATCACTGCAGATATTTCAGTGGTTCTGTGTTTGCTAGTAGACGATATGAATACAAGTCTCTGAGGTCGTTTGAATCAGAAGCATGTTTTGATGCGGCTGGTGGAGCTTGTTTAAAGTATGTTTTACTATGTAGAAAACTGTACTTCAGCTACTCAGCAGTTTTGTATGAAGTACTTTTATTGGTTGTATTGCTTTGGTACAGATCACAATGCATTTTGGAACATCTCGCAATCATTGATGTCTTATAAACGGAGATTCTGCAAATAAAGTTGATTTTGTTTGAAAAACAATGTTTGGATTTTTTTTGGGGGGGGGGGTGGCTTTGACCTGAAACGTATATTGTTCCTAAGTTTGCCTGGGTGCAATAAGCCATAGCAAACTGCATTAGTCAACTGTTAAGAAACCAATAAGGTGTTTGTTTTCATAGTTTACTGCACCTGGGCAGAGTTAGTGCATTTTCCTTTATATATGGGTTAATCATTTTTATTTACCTTTTAATGTTGTACTACCCCTGTAAAGCTGGCAATACTCCGTCCCCCATTAGTTGCTGACTTTGGCACTTCGTAGTAAGTCAGCAGTTTATTGGCCTGTGTAAGGGGCTCAAACTGTGGCCCACCCAACCATTATCTAGCCTGGAATCAGACAGTTGTCAATTGGCAAGTCTGACAATGCTGTCAGAAACTGCACTGGCCCATTTATATGGTTCACTTCTCTGCATGGCCTCTATTATGGTCCCAGGGGATTAGCTCAGCCCATTTTGGTTCACAGGTGGTGGATCAAAATGGCCATCTTAAAGGAACTGTTCAGTATAAAATAAAAACTGAGTAAATAGACAGGCTGTACAAAATAAAACATGTTAGGCTAAAACAAGTTAGGCAAAAATGGATGTGTGACATAATAGCCAGAAAACTACTTCCTGCTTTTCAGCTCTCTTGGTTTCCACTGATTGGTATCGGGCAGTAACCAATCAGTGACTTGAAGGGGGCCACATGGGTCATCGCATGCAGCTCAGATTCAATTGCAAACTCACTGAACAGTTATGTCCCATGTAGCCCCCTTAAAGTCACTGACTAACTTAGGGTTATAGAGCTGAAGAACAGGAAGTAGTGTTCTGTTCTGTTAGACATCCAGTCACCACAGCTTTTATACATTAATTTCTTGGCTAATGAACTGTATTAGAAACTTTTTTTATTTTGCACAGTCTTATCTATTTATCTAGTTTTTATTTTTACACTGAAATGTTCCTTGAGAATCAAGAGGTTTTTGGTTCCACTTATACTGTAAGCCTAGGAGTTATTCCCAAACACACACACAAAGTACACATCCCATGCTACCATACACATTAAATAGCAGACCAGTATCTCTGAAAGAATTTTTTTAATTATAGTAAAGCAAATGCTGAAAACAATATCTAAATATCAATAACAATATCTAAATATCTAAAAAAGTGACCATGTTTCACACAGCATATAGTATCTACTGTATATCCTATATGATTTGTATTATTCTGATCCTTATCCTGGTGCCTCAGCTGTGGTAGCAGCAAACAGAAATAAAAAAGGAAGAAACAAATGCAGTGAGAAAGTCACTAGTCTAGCTTTAGAGCAAGATAATTCTAATATAAGTTGGCAAATAGGCCAAAATATGTTGCTGTTTAATCATAATGAAGACAGAATGGAGTAGGAATGTCACCTCTCTTCTCAGAGTAGATTATTTTTACAATGAGAGTGTGAGAATAAGATCTGAATTAACTCGATGACATCGAATAACTCAGATTGTCAACTCTGTTGAGCAGGCCCCCCTTCTGCCTCTTGTGCCAATCCGTTGTTGCATATATGATGTGTATACCCTTTTATTGTACAGTTCTGCTTAATACATTGGTGCTTTACTATCACGTTAATAATTAGTAAGTTGCACAAGTTCCAAAGCAAATGAATTAACAGTTTGCCACTGCAAGACAAATTGAATTAGCAGTTTACATTGATAATTCTGTACTAAAAGATTATGCGTGATAACAAAAAAGGGTAACTATTTTTTTGACGGTACATGTTTAATTCACAGCACACGTTTTCATAAAACAGAAGGCAAAGATCCCCCTTAATATGTCTATTTTTTACACGCTATTTATACAAGGATATAATAAAATGCAAAAATGCTTAAAGGAAAACTATACCCCTGAACAATGTAGGTCTCTATAAAAAGATATTGCATAAAACAGCTCATATGTAAAACCCTGCTTCATGTAAATAAACCATTTTCATAATAATATACTCTTTTTAGTAGTATGTGCCATTGGGTAATCATAAATAGAAAATTGCCATTTTAAAAAATTAGGGCTACACCCTGGGATCATACGATTTACGGTGCACACAAACAAACTATAGTTGTTAGGTCACATGAGCCAATTAACATACAGAGTTCTGTCTTTTGCTTCTACACTTCCTGTTACAGTTAGAGTTGTAGTATTTCTGGTCTGGTGATCTCTGAGGCAGCACACAGACCATCATAAAACGGTGGTTCAAGGCAAGAGGCAATATTTACTTAAATATGTAGACCAGTTTGGTAAGATTCTTTAATATGCCACTTAGTTTATATCATATTATCTGTTGCTTAAGTGTTCATTTTGGGAGTATAGTTTTCCAAAACTGCACTTTTGATGTGATACTTTTCATTACCATACAATGGGGTCTTAATTGCATGCAAAGTCCTGGTTGGGCAGGCTGGATTAAGCTCTTTACTCGGAGGAAGTTGGACCGAGTGCCAACGAAGATCGACATTAGGCTTGGGAATTTGGAGGAGACATTCTACTGATCTAACCCATCTATGAACTGCACACATTATCATCTATGCACTGGGGGATCATACTGTCTGTACACCTTGGGAATTGTTTGATGAGCTTTTGTAGTTCAGACACTTTTTAAATACTTTTAAATAAATTATTGAATAGTGCACATTATGGTCCTGCATTCCTCTCTATTTTTTATATATATATAGAGAGAGAGAGAGAGAGAGAGAGAGAGGATGGGGGTCACTTAAAATTTAGCCTTAAGTCAAGCAGCTGTGTGAGGATTGCCTGAGAAGTACTGTCAGCCATGTTGGGAACCACTGTGCCAGCCGCTCTGTTTCTGCACCTGCTTGGTACCTAAAAAATAAAATTGTGAATCATTTATTTACTAAAGGTGTCTTCAGTGAGTTGCTAATGGTTATTACACTATAATTGCATCCTGTGGCATAACTAGATGTTACTGGGTCCCACAGCAAATTAAATTTATTGACCTATTCTTTCAAGAAATATTGAAATTGCTCATTATTTAGGGCCTTACCAAACCCTCTAGACTCCTGCCGCCCCCCTCGCAAACCACAGGGTCTGCTTCCTCTGTAGTTAAAGGAGAAGGAAAGCTACGGAGGCATTTTATTGCCAATAGATATGCTGCAATAGTGCAAGCTATAACACTATATTTATTCTGTAGAATGTTTTACCATACCTGAGTAAAAAGCTCTAGAAGCTCTCTGTTTGTTTAGGATATCAGCTGCCGTATTAGCTTGGTGTGACATCACTTCCTGTCTAAATCTCTCCCTGCTCACTTATAGCTCTGGGCTCAGATTACAGGAGAGAAGGGACGGGGAGGGGGAAAGAGGAGCAAACTGAGCATGCTCACGCCTGGAGCAAGGAGGTTTAATCTAATAGCAGGCAGTCTTCTAGGGTTACTGTCAGTGTTTCAAAGGGGGGGGGGGGTTGGTGTATCCTAACAGTCTGTGCTAGAAGCACAGTAGGAGGGGGACAGCCAATCACAGCCCTGCAGTCACAAAAGCAAAGACAGGCTTCACTTCGGCCTAGCAACTGATTGTTTCAGGATCCCCTGCACAGCCTGGGAAAGGAGGCAGCAGGAAATGGAACAGTTGGGTCATACTAGTAGAATTTTGGAGAAAATTTTAATAAATCAGCCTGAAAAATGACTTTTTAAAGCACATTCCTTCTATATTTAAAAGAGTAAAATACACTTCTAGCACATTCTTGATTTTCACATAATATGTCCCAATGTTCCCATTGCACTCCATAGCTCTACAAAGGAGGCAGGCCAAACCATAGATGCAGAGCGGATCTTCTGTGAGAATAATCACTATGTCAGGCATGTTGTCAGATGATACTCTGCAATTTTGGCTTGTCAATAAACTTTTACTGAAAACCTGGAAGGCAGACAAAGTGCCATTTAGGTGTTTGCTTCCAGAAAGAGTTGAATTAAATGATTTCAGCTCCAGTTGCAGGAAAATAAAACAGAAAGTAAACAGAGCAGGCAGGTTCCTTTCTGGAACATTCTCTTGTATTCATTTCTCTACTGGTCCCAGAGAGCTGGGGAAACTGTTATCAAACAGTGCTACTTTAACACTCTTTTCCAGATATCACTTGCCTACAGATCCCAGCATGCTTTAAAGGGCATGTAAAGGTAAAAAAATAAAATCCCATTTTTACTTTCTTTAATGAAAAAGAAACCTATCTCCAATATACTTTAATTAAAAAATGTATACCGTTTTTTAGAAGAAACCTGACTGTATGCAGTGAAATTCTCCCTTCATTTACTACTGTGGGTAGGAATTGTCAGACAGTCCCTAACTGCTCTGCAGGGAAAAATCATACTTATGAACAACAGGGGGAGCCCCCGCATTACTTCCCAGCCATGCAGAACTCAAGCAGCTTTGTTTGTTTCCCTGTAAAGCAGTCGGCGACTGTGTAGAGATTTGTATTGGATTTTATTTTTGCCTTTTCATCCCCTTTACTGTTTCCAACTCCAGCTGCAGGGACAAAGATCATGGAGACAGATTTAAACAGATAAATTGGGATTCTATTTGGAGGATTATTTTGTTGCAGCCACTGGTTCTGCAAAGTTGGAGAAAGTTTGTATTAAACAATACAAAAACTATAAAATCCACATTAGATTACATGACAACACAGGACCCAGTGCAGTCTGCATATTCTGATTATTAATCAGGCTTGCTGTAGTGGCTTCTGGGAGATATTATTTGACATGTGCTGTTTTGATAATCTATGACGATCCCTAAGCAGCCAAGACCACACTGAGCATGTGCACAGTCTTGCGCACAGTCTTGCAAAGATGTTTAACAAAGTTACAATATGCTGACCCCCTGTGTCCAAATTTGAAAGCATAAATCATGCTTGATTAGGCTTGTGGTGCAGTTAGTTCATGTTCATATTTAGTATACAAAATACAGCATTTCTAGCATTATTCTATTTTAGACTTTACTTCTCCTTTAACTCTTCATAATGTGGTGGGGTTACAGTCTAGCAACACATGGATAAATCAATTTCTGCTAAAATATGAATATGTGGCCTGTTAGCTGTTGTGATCTGCTACTCCCAGCACCCTCAGCTGTTGTGGATTTATACACAGTTCACAATAGCAAGTCATGAGTTTGAAATCCATTATTCTGCTATTTCCAACCAAATTTCATATAAGGAAAGCAAGTGTTCTAAAGAGTCTCACCGTTTTGGGCCTCTGCAGTCTCATTTCCAATCGGCTACTTGCTTTGGTATCAGGTGGCACATAATACTGCAGGAAGTCTCCTATGGGACCTTGGCCAAGAGCAGTGGATTGTGAGGACCAGGGGGAAGAGACTAAAGGACAAAAACAAATCCTCAGTTTATGGCACTTAAACAGAATTCCTTCTTCCTTAGGATACAAACTATGACATGGCTAACCCATGTGTAAAATGTAACAGTGTTGTGCTAATGAAAGTAAAATAAATATACTGCAGGAACAGAGAGTACTGGTGTGAACTATGGCCATTCTCAGTTAGGTGTCATCGATATAGAAATCACTACCCGGAGTTTCCTTACAGTCTTTTTAAGCAAAATGTGGGCAATTCTCAAGATCTCAAAAGAGCAGCTGCAGCTCTATGTTCTGAGCTGAACTACATTTCCCAGCAAACACTCTAAAGCAGTTGGAAATAAAAAAAAAAGGTACATGCTACAGGCTGAAATAAAATATCAGTTCCAAAATTATGTGAACACCCTTTTTATAATATTTGACATATTTTGCACCCTTATTGAGAATGAGATTTAGGGAAATTATCTTTTGTGCTCTTTCCATTGCCCACACGAGAGGCTTACAGTATTTATCTATGCCGTGACATGTGTTATTCCAGCCTCTGTGTATATAATTAGAGCTGAATATTACATATTTATATTTATTTTGTCATTACAGCCCTTCTAAAGCAAAACAATACCTAATCCTGCTTAGATGAGAAGTTGGCAGGAAGGAGTGAAAATAAGAAACATTCTCCACGAATGCATCAACTTTCCATATTACCTGCGGAAAAGCTCCTCCCACTGGGGGATGCGAGAGAGGCTGAAGTCTTTCTGATACCTGAGGAGGAAACCAAGCACAAAGCACGTTTATAGTAGATCTCTTTCACTTTGTTTCACAACTGTCATTTTTTTTAATGTTTAAAGAGAAAGATAAAAAAAATATAAACTAAAGTAAAGGGGAAACATTGCATTAATGTTTAGTATGCGATAGAATGGCTAATTCTAAGCAACTTTTCAATTGGTCTTAATTTTTTTCTTTTTAAAGGACAAGTAAACCACTTACAACAATTATTTAGCATTTTATGGAGTACTCACCATCTCAGCCCAGGAGGCTGGGAGGGACCTAACAAATTTCCCCCCATAACTAGCCCTTTCCTTCTCCTTTAATGTATGGTGATCCAGATTAAGTTACAAAAAAAAACCTTATTCAGAAACCCCCAGTTCTCAAGCATTCCAGATAATAAATCCCATGCTGGGTAAGTACAATCTTCATAGAGTAGGGTTTCAGTCAAGCCAAGGGGGCATTAAGTGAGTGTGGAGCTGTTTCCATGTGTTTGCTCTACGTCTATCAAAGACTGAGCTGCCCAAACTTGTTTAGCTAAGGAATACAGGCCACAGCCTTGCGGTTGGCATGGGTAGGATCCCTGGCAATCTGCCATACATCTGTATTAAGAGCTGCTCACAAAAAATGGCACTCCTGTGTTCACTGCATGAATGCAGGAAAAGGTCCTTGTATAAACATAATTACATAACGTTATATCACTGTTATAGCTGTGTGAAATATCTGCCAATGAGATGAGATTTAAAGCAGGCTCTTTGTTCTCCCCAGAAACATTTTTCAGGCTGGTTGCATAAAAAAGTAGCTGGCTGTTGGGGGAAAATGTATTGGTAATCACAGTTGAAAAATCTCAAGTGGCACCTTCCCTGAGGAGAAATGTGCAGAGAATCAAGATGGAGCTGGGCCACTTTGGTGGCTGAATGACAGCAGAGAGGTGGTATTAGAGCCAGGTGACTTACAAAAAATGCCTAGTGGAGCACTTGCCTAAAAGTACGTGGTGAATTACGTAAGATTCAAAAAAAGCCCACTTTGTTCAACCTTTCCAGCTCATTATACAAACTGATACAGAGATAGGCAAAAGTCTTACAATATAGAATTCCCTATTCTGACTGTCCTTACAGTAAACACACCCTTCCTATGTTCATGCTGAAATCCCCTTTCCTCTAGTCTCAACAGCTGTTATGTTATTGTAGTTTCTGGAGAATTTAGTCAAATTCAGTCCCGTGCTGTACATTCTGAGGTTCAGGGTTTCCCTTTCGATCTGTACTGTGCTGTAGAAATGTTTACATTTAAGTGCTCTTTTTTCTTCACCATTTTGGAGTGCTGCAGCATCATTTTCTTTGCAGCTAGATATATAGAGAGTTAGAAGGCACACACCCTGTGAATAAACTAGAGGTGCAAATCCGGAGGAGGCTCCAAGATAACAAGAACAAAAAACAAAATACAGGATTGCAAACTCAAATAAAAATAAAGAATAGAGTGTACAATTCTCTATTTTGTTTTTGTTCATTTTCTTTGTAGGGCTGATATATATTCTGGTAAATGTATTTACAGTTTTAAGCATTCTGTACTATTATAAACATCTGTTAGGCCAGATGCCAGAGTAGATTATATAGTGAATGGAATATATTTCAACTACTACTGTGCATGAGTGTGAGTCTGACAAACACCACAACCCACGTCCGTCTGCATGTTGCCAAGATTCCCCTTCTGGCCTTATGCATCATTCAGTAGCATGTCCTCTAGTGAAAGGAACTAAACTAACGGAGTGGTAGATTGCTGAAAATTGTAACAAAATTGCATTTGCCGTAAACCAAACATAAATGATTATTAAAATTTTTATTGGTCTTGTCAGTCCCTAATATCTTACTGTAAATGACAGCACTGTCCACAAACTGGCAACATGCATAACTCACACCAGCATTTGTGTGTTTGCCCCACATTCTATGGGTATGGCACCTTCACATACTATACTGATATTTCTCACCTGTGGGTGAATTCCTTACAGATAACATTTCCAAATCATAGACATGGGTCTGTAGTTCGTCGACTCGTTGAAAGGCGTCTAGTTTTAAGCTGCGCTCCTGTATCATCTGAGATCTCATCTGTGTGGTTCAGAAGTATTAGATTATAGTTTAAAACATACAACATTTCAACATTTTGTCAAGGATTCACCAAGAACAAAACTCTGAAACCTTAATCATGCTGATATATAATATAATCAGTTAAAAATTCTCTACCATTTCTGATACAATCTATTTAGTCTTCACTATCCCCCTCTCTTTTCATTCTCACTTCATGCAGGAGTTGGAGTCAGATTTTGATAGATAGGTCTAATATATTGGGGGGTTGTACCTTTTGCCAAGATAATGTATCAGAACTCACTCTTTCAAAATGACCAACTTTCACAGAAATCCTTTCCATCTCTATGTGCAGGATGTGTGCCAGAGTTTTTTTTGTTATATTTTGTTTGTGCTGGAGTCGGTTATTTGAGTTAGCTCTAATACATCTTCTACGAAAAGGGAACCCCACCTAAAATATGTGTTAGACCAACCTGTCAATCCAAATATGACCCGGGCTGCTGCTTATAGAAAGTTTTTTATTTAAACAAGATAAAGCTTATATTACATTTTCTCATTAGTCCTTTATTAGAGATAAAGCTTATATTACATTTTCATGTTCACATAAGTCCCACTAATCAATCTTGCTATAGAAAACTGAAACAGAAAATTAAATAATAAGTAATAATTTTGAGGTCAAGACCGGAATGTGGTGCTTTCTGTTTGGGTGCTATTTTTTATTGCATGTATATGGTGAAATGCAGATGGGGGGGGGGGGCTGTGATTGTAAAGCACTAACCTATAACCCTAGGCTTATACTCCTCCTCTTCTTCTTCAAAAAAATTTTAACTGAATATATGTGCCAATTTCTGTGTTTGCGCAAGCAGACAGCTTAAACAGGTGTAGGGGAGACCTAGGAACATCTTAGGAGACTGTGACATGGCATTAAGAGGAATGTACGTGGACTGGTGCAATTTTTGGAGAAGAGTAGCACCATCCCAGTGTAGCAGAATAGTGTTTATAATCACCATGAACCCCAGTGATTTTCTACTTTAAGATATCTTTTATAATTGTGGAAATGTAAGGCTTTCTTTTCTCAGGAGCAGGGGGTTTGTTATGTGCAGTGTGCGCAGTGTAAGCCACAGTGTATAAATCTGTTACTAAAAATACAGAAATGCTTAACAAAACAGAGGCCTATTTATATAACAAATGCTGTTTCACAATAGCAGACTTGTCTCCCACCAGCACAGAGTAAATAAGAAAACTACATAAGGGGGTTTATCCCTGTAATTTGGGGGATTAGGTTTAAAACCAAAACTAGTTTGGAATTACATGCAAATACACAGGAGCCCTGTACTTTGTGCAGCAGTCTAATGAGAACAACGTGTGTGCCTTCTGTTTTGGTGGTGTCAGCATTTCTCTATTTTCCTTTGGCATACAACAACGGCTGTTCATAAAAGCTTACAAATATGCTCAGTATCTGTAATTATGTGTGTGTGTGTGTGTGTATATATATATATATATATATATATATATATATATATATATATATATATATATATAGTTTCACCTATAATACAATCATATTATCCCAATAGCTATAAAGCATTAATATATTCCTGCTCACAAGAAAAGGGAATATTAATCAACCACCATTCCCTTTACACAGCTCATAACATTTATTATAATATTCTAAAATAGTGGTTGTACAGCCTACTTTTAAAATACTATTAATATGGAAATAAAAGCATTCATTCAATCCTTCAATTTTATGATTATAAAGTGCATATGTAGGCAATAATGTATTCTGTATTGTAAAATTGTAGACTATTAGATGCCACAGAGAAGTCTGTGATATACGTTTCTATAAAAAGCCACCCACACACGTTTCTAACTCTCCCAACGTATCTAACCATCCCCAACCTAACTATCTCTAATGTCACCAGAGGGGCCAGTGCAGCCCGGAGAGACTAGAATATGAATAGGAGAGGGATTGAATCGAAGATAAGACCAGCAGAAGGAGACTGGTCTCAGTAGTGGACAAAGGGAAATGTAAAAAAATTGTGGCAGGCAAGACAATGATATAAAAGTTAGCAGTGGATCACCTGTTTGTCAGTACCAAAAGAGATATTTTTTTTGAAAACCAGACAGTTGCATATTACCTGCTTAACTTCCCTTTTGATTTTATTTTGATGCATCTGACCCATTCTAGAGGACCTTTCAGCTTCTTCTGTCAAAGTACGCAGCCTGGATTCCCTGTCCTCTATATCTCCCATCAGCTTGTCCACACTGGCGGACTTCTCTCTCTCGGCCTGCTGCCTGTTTCTCATCTCCTGGGAGTACCTGTGCTCTAGCCCACTCAGCTGTTCTTTCTAGAGAACAAACAGTACAGAAAAGATAGTTAATTGCTCAGATTCACCATGAAAAGCAGTGACTTTAATCCCAGAACCCATCACTTCAATGTGGAACAAGGTGGGGTTTCATGACTCTGCAAGCCTAAGGGGTGGGGGTATTAGGCCCTGGTAGTGAGAGGCAGGCTTAACATGGATTCATCAGCATAAGTTGAGTTTATGCTATATGTACAGTGTTTAGAACAGCAATAAAAACAGTCTTTTTCTTTCACATTTAAACTGGTCGAGGACATTGTTGTCGGGATTTGTTGAATATAGTTTGATATTGACAGTTTAAGGGGCAGATTTATCAACGGTCGAAATTTCGAAGTAGAAAAAACGTAGAAATTAGACCATTGAATAGAATCCTCCGACATTGGAATTCGAAGTTGGAGGATTCTCCGATCGTACTTCGAATCAAACGATTTTATAGTACGGTCATACGATTTTCCCAAAAATTCTTCGACTTAAAAAACCTCACAGGAGGTCCCCCATAGGCTAAACAGCAATTCGGCAGGTTTAAGTTGGAGAAGTATTGAAGTTGAAGTTTTTTTAAAGAGACAGTACTTTGATTATCGAATGGTCGAATAGTCAAACGATTTTTACTTCAAATCTAAGTCGAAGTAAATTCAAAGTCGTAGGGGCACATTTACTATGGGTCGAAGTGAAATCCTTCGACCTTGAATATCGAAGTCGAAGGATTTCCTGCAATTCGTTTGTTCGAGCGATCGTAGGAAAAATTGTTCGATCGAGCGATTAAATCCTTCGAATCGAACGATTCGAAGGATTTTAATCCATCGATCAAATGATTTTCCTTTGATCAAAAAAAGCTAGGAAAGCCTATGGGGACCTTCCCCATAGGCTAACATTGATGCTCGGTAGGTTTTAGGTGGCGAAGTAGGGGGTCGAAGTTTTTTTAAAGAGACAGTACTTCGACTATCGAATGGTCGAATTGTTGAATGATTTTTAGTTCGAATCGTTCTATTCGAAGTGGTGGTCGAAGTTCGAAGTAGCCAAAAAAAAAACGTTCGAAATTCAAAGTTTTTTTCCTTCTAATCGTTCACTCGAGCTAAGTAAATGTGCCCCGTAGTATCCTATTCGATGGTCGAATTATCCAAAAAATTACTTTGAATTTCAAATTTTTTTACTTAGGAAATTCCCTCGAATTCACTTCGACCCTTGATGAATCTGCCCCTAAATGTAGTTATTTGACTTACTGTGATATCACACTGCTGATGTTATATCTGTGTACCTGCTTACTCAACAGTTGGTTCAGATGACTGTTCTCAGCCTGTGTCCTCGTCAGACTTGTCCTTGCAACCATCAGCTGCTGGCGTAACAAGGTCAACTCTTGGTCCACATTCAACTTTAATTTCAAGCCAACCTTTTTGTTCTGAACAGCTTCCTGTGAAAATACATTTCCTTATTTTATTTCTTATGGATCTCAAAATAATAATGCTAGATATTATCAACAGGATAGTATATTGGTATTATCTGACAGTGACAGCAATGTCTGTCCACCACATACGAGGCCTGGGACAATGAAGCAAACATCATGTCCTGATGAATAAAATATACATGAAGCCTGTGATCACCATTCAGACTAGAGAAGCTGTCTGAAGCTTTATAATCTTACCTTTTCAGCATTGCTGATGCTCTTGCGTAACTGTCCTTCCTTGGTAGTTGTTTTCCAGTGGTTTAATGCTTTCATCTTACAGATAAGTGCTTTTAGGCTGCTGTTTTCCTCTCTAAGAGACTGTAGCATGTTTTGCTAAAGCAACGAGAAATAAAACAATATTTGTCTGTAAATCTTGTAATACTAGGCTTATCTAAGCTGCTTGTAGACCTTTTTCAGGAAGAGTAAGAATTGTGATTGCTGTAATTTATATTCATAGATTCTTTGTTGTAAATATTTATTGTTCTCTTTGCTATTCTCAGTAAACCTCCTCTGATTCCATCAAGAGTATACATTAATTTATTCTTTCTTTCTGTCATTTACTCACATTAAGCAGCTAACATAAGAAAGTATTGATATACACAATGTACCTGGCCATTGTTTGCCCTTCACACACCTCTATTTAATTTACCAGGCTTATCCCAAACTCTGTACCAGTGGCCAAAATGGAGAATCTGTCTTGTCTGAAATAAAAAACATCAGCCCAAGCAGCTGATAAACATTCCTGTCTGGATCATGCAGGATTAGTTTGCATGCCTACTATGAGCAGATATAGTTTTACAATTTATACCACCATTGGGCAGTCTGAGGGCCCCCCAATCTGATTCCAGGAAAACTGACCTATGATGCCAAAATCTCTCTCTCGTGTTTATGGAATATACATAACATCTATTTTTCCATCCCCCTCCCAGATTTGCATATGCAAATTAGGGTTCCAATTTGGTTCCGCCAAATCTGTGTGTAGCCCTGTTCTGCTATTGCACGTAATCTAGCACTAATTTCTTCCTAATATACTTATTTATTTAGCTTTTTTCCCTATTAATAACATTTGGATCAACCATAATTTTTACCGGCCAGGGAAGTAAATACTGGCCAGGTGGCAACCCTATCTACAGGAGTCCTATGTCTCCACTACCAGGGAGAGCAGGTACACACAGGGGTGCTTCGCCAATGAGGCAAGTTGAGGCTGTCGCCTCAGGCGGCAGCGCCCCACTAGGTATCAGGGGCAGCAAAAATGCTGCTCCTGGTACTTTAACAGAGAATTTATGGGGGGGCAGCAGCAACTGCTGCTGCCTCAGGCGGCGGAGGGGCCAGGATCGCCCCTGGGTACACAATGATTTGATGTGCCTCCACCCAGGGTCAGGACAGAATGGGCTATGATACCTCTCACTCTGAACTTCCCTGATCCGCAATCATACACACAGAGGAAAGGTTGAGGGATTTATTTGCAGGACCCTGTACATTTAAATAACCAGGATACAAACAGCCTGTCAGCCAGGAGCAACTTCATAGAAAAATGCAGATGGTGATCTCTGAGCTGCTATGGGGAATTACTACTTATGTGGCAGTTTCTTGAGGACTCCTTTTGGCTTTCTGTGCCCTGAAAAAAGCAAGTTTTGCTTTTCAGAGTCCTGACAGGACCCCTTCCCTTACGCATCCTAAACTTACCTTTGACAAATTGTTAGTAAGTGAATTGTTATCCTTTGTAGAGCCATATTTATTCTTCAGTAGGATTATATCATCTACTCCCTCTTTTCTGACTTCACTGATGAGTTCACATATGTGCTTCTTCATTTTCATGTGATATTCCTCTAGTTGTGACTAAAACAGAAACAAAAGTTTAACAACAGCTAAATCATAGGCCTGTGATGTTTTTTGATGAACTGGATCATGCCAACTGAGGGCTGTCAAGAATTCAGCGTTTAAAAATGAATCTCAATGAGCCATATTTTTTGTCTACACTGCACCTCATTGCTCCCACTTTTTTTTTGGTGTTAAAATAAATAGACACAGAAAAATTCCCTCTATTATGTCAGATGTGAAGTATGAGCAAGAAGTGAAATGTCTTGTTATGGAAATATAACTGTTTTGCTTCTGGAAACAGGGAAAAACAACAATATTTTCTCTTTATAAAAGCTTTAATAGCAAATGTAGTTGTCACATATTTTGAATTGAAACCATTCCCTTAGACATTTGAATAACCACTAATACTAATACCACTGGATTATTTAGAAGTGCTAGTGAAGAAGCCCAAAATATTATATGTAGCATTTCTAGTCTACTTCTTTGTTTAACTTTGGTTCTCCTTTAAATATGAAGGTTTCTGTCACATTGGACGCCAACAAACCTATATTTGATTCTGTATCTAGGTTACTATCCTTTACTGTACTACACAGCACAGCATAATACTTTGCTATTTTTATACATTTTATCATGCACTGAATGTGTAAAGAATACCAATTCCCCTTGCTGCAGCCTTTCCCACGTTAAGTACTGTACAAATATGTGCTTCCATTTTATCCAACTGCTTTCCTACACAACATAAGCTGTGTCACACTTTGCAGGCAGGGAAGAACTACACAGACATTGCCATTGACTAAATATAAAAGGTGCTGCCACATGGCTTAATATAAATGATATGTGATTAGATAAAAGTGAAATATTGCCCGTCAATGAATAATAACACCTTATTGTATGTGCTACATCATCTCCTGTTTCCTATTGTATTCTTCACTTCCTGCCATTTCCTAGAAATCTAGTCATATAATCTTTTGTGACGAGACTGAAATGCATGGATACTTAAATCTGTAAATGTTACAACATATTCTGTTTTTATAAGAAACCTGATTGTATGCAGTGAAATTCCTCCTTTGTTTTACTTGACAGCTGCAGATAGGAAACTTCAGACAGTCCCTAACTGCTCTGCAGGGAAACAATCATACTTTCAAACAGCAGGGACGACCCCCCCATCACCACCTTTCATCCCAGTCATGCAGAACTCAAGCACCTTTGTTTGTTTCCCTGTAGACCAGTCGGCAACTGTGTAGAGATTCATATTGGATTTTATTTTTGCCTTTACATCCCCTTTAATGTTTCCAATTCCAGTGGCAGGGACAAATATCATGGAGCCAGATTTAAACAGATAAACTGGGATTATATTTGGAGGATTAGTTTGCTGCAGCCACTGGTTCTGCAGAGTTGGAGAAAGTTTGTATTAAACAATACTAAAACTAAAAAATCCACATTAGATTACATGACAACACAGGACCCAGTGCAGTCTGCATATTGATAAATTATTAATCAGTCTTGTTGTATGGGCTTCTGGCAGATTTTATTTGACTTGTGCTGTTTTTATAATTTATGAGGATCCCTAAGCAACCTCCCAACAGCAGCCAAGACCACACTGAGCATGTGCATGGTCTTGGTCTTGCAAAGATGTTTAACAAAGTTAAAAGGTGGTGACCCCCTGTGGTCAACTTTGAAAGAATTAATAATTTTTATGTGTAGTATACAAAATGCAGCATTTTTAGCATTATAGTCTTTCCTAGAATAGTCTGTCTTTTGCTTTACCCCACACTGCTGGTGAAAGAGTGAAAATATCTCAAAAGTAAACTGCAGTGGCAAGGTTGGAATGGGGTGTGAAGGGCTGCCAGGGCTGCTACCCTAGGGACCCCCACACCCCCTCTAGGGCCCCAACTGCCTGCCCATTCACCCACCACCGGGACCTCCCCCATGTCAGCGCACCATCCTTATATGTAACTTTTGACATTTCTGGGGAGGATGGGCAGCAGGGGAGCGACAGTGCAGGCCAGGATCGGGCATGGATTAAGGGAGGGGAGCTGGTGAGTGACGGGGAAGGGTAGGATTGGGTCTGGGCTGGAGGGACTCATCATGCTTTTCCAGGTGTCCTGCCCTGTCTGACCCCATGCAGAGGTAAATTACAATGGTTTCTGTTCACTCTATTTTTAATTCAGAACATCAGTTCATTAGTAGAGCTATATTAAATCTATATGTACTTGGTACTCTATTTGATACTTCTGCTACTTGTAGAAAAATTATACACATAAATCCCATCTCCAAATAGCACACACAAAACTCAGCAACGTGTGGTCATTGTAAAGCTTTATTTGAGACCTCAGAAATGAGCACTCTATTTTTACCCCTTTTATAATCTTACCTATTACCTTACCTTTATCCTATACAAGTGAATAGACAGATGGCGAGTTACAATTGAACTGCAGTGAGCTCTATTTTGACTTTTTTTAATCAGCAAACTTTCAGAAAAAACTCTATTTCCCACAATGCCTTAAAGACCTCAATGATTCTCCTTCATTACAGGTCTGCTAACCATAGGACACATAAAGTAGTTTAACCATTGGTTTCTCTCCTGGAGATGAGCTGACCACTGCTAGACTGTGGCAAAAAAAATGAAAAGTTGTGCTCACTGCTACATTTTAAACCATAAATCAGGGGTACAATGAGGCTGTGACCACAAAAAACATACAGACAAATACAAGAGGCCCTCTGCACTCAATCTATTATAAAAATATGAAGGACACAGAGACATTTTTGCACTGTAAGCTACTAAAAAATGCCTTACCCTTTAAACAAAGCAGAGATTGTTTGTTCATATATTGCAATATATTTAAGTTGGCCAACTACATCAAAGTCATCCCCGGTATGGCCAGTCCTACACTCACATTCATCTGCATTAAGAATGCTATTGCTTCGTTATACAACATGGAGTTAGTTAGTCACTGCAAAAAAGGGAAAGTTGCGCTCACTGATGAACTTTAAACTATTAGGTGGGGGTGCAATGAGTACTGTGAGCACTGCTAGACTGTTTCAATGATACATGTAGTGGCAAATTGCAAAGTTACTGCTTTTAATTGCATTTGCATTTAAAATAATTATAAAATCATTTAGTAACTTATGTACACTGGAAAGTAAATTGTGTAACACTCTCTACTATAAACAGTACTTTGAAATAGTAGAATTGCCTGTGCTCACCTTGAGATACACACACTGTGCAAATAAAGACCTTACTAAAGCCTCATGTTCTTCTTGTATCTCTTTCCTAATGGTTTCTCTGGAGGCATGAGATTCTTCTTCTAGATCTGACAGCTTGGCTCGGAGGGCCGTGACTTCCAACAGCAGCTCATGGCTCATTTCCGCTGTCTGTATAAATGAAGAAGGCATAGAAAGTCATGAGGTTTTAGAAAATGACATTACATTGTCACATGCCACAATCACTAGTAGGATAGTATATCAATAGTAAACAATATTACTATAAAGTTTGTATGTGAAGTTTTGCTGTTTCATTTCATAGCAGATATCTCTTCCTTCCAAGCTTGCCAGTGCCACCCAACACCTCTCCAAAACCGAAAGTAATTGTCTACTCCATGGTGCACAGTTCTAATAATATTGCTGATCTATTCTGTGATAACTACGTTCTGTATATGGCTTCTGGGCACACAAAGCATTCTCAATACAATTTCAAGGTGCATTTTGGGTATTCAGGAAGTTATTTTTCCACTGAACAATACCTCTAAAATCACATGAAATGAAACCCAAATACATATATAGAATATACACCAAGGGACTGCACATACAGTACTTAACATTTCACTCATCCTTCCTCTCTTTGCAGCAGACAATTTACTTTTTTCAAACTGGTATGCGGTCTGGGGGATTCCCTACTAAATACAGAAATACCTTTTCCTTCCACCTTCTGCATTACATGTTATAACCTTATCTTTCTTTTGTATCATTGTTGGGGTTGGCTTATTTTTTTCCTTTCCTTGTGTAATAAAGCATTACATGGAATGCAGTTACACTAATTTGCACTGTATTCTGTACCGAGGTGTAAAAATATGAAAGGGTGAAAAGCAGAGAAAAAGTTGTGCAACTTCATGTAGTACAAGCAATGCAAGTTTTGTGGAGTATACTGTATTTTATGGAAGTTTGTGGACAATTGTCCATATTACAGAAAGATCCATTATCTGGAGAACCTCATCCTGAGCATTCTGGATAACAGGCCCCATATCTGTATCTCACTAGAGCAAATAACCCCTGTCAGCACATACTTATTTGCAATACTTGCCACTCTGCATCCAGGAGAAGCCTAATTCAAAAAGAAACAAAGGTCTTTCTGAAAGTTGATTCTGTAAATCACATACATTTTGTACAACTTAATCTGTGAGATTAGATTGTCTGACTAATAGTGACCTGATTTGAACTGCAGGTACTAGAAACAATTCTCAGGTGAATTAGTAAACTTAAAGTAATCTCAGGAGGGAACCTTTATCCAACATGTAATATTAGCTGTTTATCTGGTTTAATAGCTGTAAAATTGTCCTGTATCAAGGTAGTTTTGAGGTTTTATTTGAATTTTATATGATATACAGATGTGTTTAATTGCTGCTGGTACCAAACAATGCAAGTTCCAAAGATATCATTGGTTAAAACTTGTTCTAAAATGTGCTACTATTCAGACAGATATCCAAGGAAAACCAATAAGCACTGACATTTAGCTGAAACATAGCTTATATTTTCCTAACATTCTTTTGATTATAAAAACAAAAAAGGACTATAATGGAAGAAAAGGATGAATTGGGGAAATGTCTTATAATAATTAAAGCAATAGCTGTGACTCAAGACCAGACCTATGCCACTTTTACATTGATTCTCTTTGCAAGGGCATAAAATGAGAGAATGCAGATCCAGTAGCAATCGGTGGTCTGGAGTCTAGCTAGGGGCAGATTTATCAAAATGTGTGTTTAGAGCTTACTAAATAAAAACTCACCCATGTTCAATTCATTCCTATGAGATTTATCAATGGGTGAAAATTAGAACTCACTATTTGATAAATATGGTTCTAAAAATCCCATAGAAATTAACAGAACAAGTTTTTATTTATAAAGGTCTAAACTAACATTTTGATAAATCTGCCACCTAGAAATTTTGGCAAGGGTGCAGGTTGAAGTGCAATTCCAATATACATGTGCAAAATGAATAATCTTTCAAAACTTTTGGAAAATAAAGAAAATGTTGCTGTGGAGCCCAATAACACAATTGTACAGCACAGTCACTTTGAGTTGCATAAAAGACTGACACAATTTAAAGGAGGGCACGTTCATAAGTAAAATATCAACTTTATTTAAATACATTTAAAAATGGATTGATGTTTTATTTTAAATTCTCTATGAGCCTATTGTAAATGCATTTAGTCATCAAATGTGCCATTGTGATATCATCACAAGTTGGTGAAACGATAAGATGCAACACAAAGTTGTAATGGAGTGATGGTGTCATTTATGTGTTTTCAAGATAACAGGATGGTGCATAACAGTGATGCCATCATCAAGGCACCTGGGAATTTTGGAGCTGCACAGCGGTAAAGAATAGACAATGTCTCCATATAGTGACAGCTCCATTTCCAACCTTTAGCATGAAAAGAGTACAAGTAAGCTTGTACTAAAACTACATCTCTCCTTAAAAATTCTATGGGGAAGCAAACAAACTCTGGATAATACTACCACTATAATATAGTCATAGCATACCAAGAGCATTTCTCTTTTAAACATGATGTTTTTACTAATGCTGAATGAGGATTTAAAATGGGAAAAGTATCAATGATTAGTTTGGGGTATCTTGGATACCCCAAACCAAAGAATACTGCCCCTAACCCATATAAAGTAACAATGTGGGCTCTTAGAAGCCACAAACATTTACTCCATTGACCCCTCCACACAGCTGAGGGAAAGGGGACATATTAGATATGCACAGGTGTACAACACATCTTCATAAAAACAAAAAAAGTTCCTCATTTTACCCACCTTGCTGAACGTTTCTCCCATCTGACTCTGGTTTGCATCTATGGCAGCCATTTCCTATGAGAATAGAATGCATTAAATGTTTTCTTGAACCTTAGCTTAAAGAGATACTGCCCAGAATATCCCCTCTCACATAACAAATATGTTCCTTGCATGTGAGCTAACAGAGCCTGCACTCTGGAAGGGGGAAACAATAGTCTTTTTGCAGAACTGTACCCTAGCTAGTGCTGGCCCCTAAGCACAATGATTGATCTCCCAGTGTGGGGGTTATTTAGTCATGATACCATCCCTCAAAACTGTTTAAAGGGATAATGTCATGGGAAAACATGTTTTTTTTTTCAAAACACATCAGTTAATAGTGCTGCTCCAGTAGAATTCTGCACTGAAATCCATTTTCAAAAGAGCAAACAGATTTTGTTATATTCAATTTTGAAATCTGACATGGGCCTAGACATATTGTCAATTTTCCAGCTGCCTCCAGTCATGTGACTTGTGCTCTGATAAACTTTAATCACTCTTTACTGCTGTACTGCAAGTTGGAGGGATATCACCCCCTCCCACCCCCCCCCCAGCAACCTAACAACAGAACAATGGGAAGGTAACGAGATAGCAGCTCCCTAATACAAGATAACAGCTCCCTGGAAGATCTTAGAAGAGCACTCAACAGTAAAACCCAAGTCCCACTTAGACTGATTCAGTTACATTAAGTAGGAGAAATAACAGCCTGCCAGAAAGTAATTCCATCCTAAAGTGCAGGCACGAGTCACATGACCAGGGGCAGCTGGGAAACTGACAAAATGTCTAGCCCCATGTCAGATTTCAAAATTGAATAAAAAAAAATCTGTTTGCTCTTTTGAAAAATGGATTTCAGTGCAGATGTGTTTTGGAAAAAACATGTTTTCCATGGCAGTATCCCTTTTAATAAAATATTTTTAGCAACTGGCAGATCAACTGATTTTGTTCTCATTAGACATACTGAGTATATAACTGATTTGGCTGTAACACTGTCAAGAGTGTTGTTCATCATGGCCAGCTGGATAAGGGAATGTTATTACCACACATTAAGACATATGCAAGAGTACATTTTTCAAATAAAAATACCATTTCTCATTATTTCTCCCAAGCAAGCATGGCATTTTTTCATTTGTACTAAGACTACAACTCCTATAATAAAAAGATACAATAACACAAAAGTAAGAAAATTATACCTTTGTGCCCCCTATTTGTATCATGTGTCTCACACCACAGTGGGCCCCCACCCCACTCTCCTCCTGCTCAGCAATGCAGCCATAATTTATTATTAGCCCTTAGTTTATACTGCTGACATGTTTACACAGTCCTGTTAACAGTGACTCCATATAATACACATTAGTCCCAATATACATCATGTTCTGCTTATTCACAGAATGTTTGTTACACTCAGCATGTCAATAAATAAACATGTTATGTAACTGCTTCTAATGAACGATTTAATACTGAACCTAATGGTGAATTGAATTGTATTAGACTGTCAAAATGTTTATAAAGGGGCAAATAAACGAATGTGGTTGAATTACAATCCTACTAGACACTGTACTTTAGTTTGCCAGTTGTGATTTTCTACTTATTTCCTTTGCTCCCAAGCAAAGCATGTATTGAATTTAATCATGGCAAATAAAGGGCCCCAATATTTTGTCACAGATAATTCAATCTAAATTATAAATGGGCCCCATGTCGTGGGTGGGGGGGAATGCTGCACAGAAATCCCCCCTCCCAAGTCGTTTTTTAAACTGAATATTTGGGCACCCACTCCAGTTAGCAAGGGGGGTAGTGTTGCTGTGTGTGCTGTACCCCTACAAAGTTTCTTTTTGCAGAGGAGGCGACAGATAGTTACACTGCTGCCCATGGGAAAGTAATGGTTGATATAAATAACCTACTTGCTCCTTTTGGTAAAGCAGTTGATGCTCTTGATGAAGAATATTTTCATAAAACATTGAGTAGGTCTCAAAGTTACTCCGTTCTCTTTCCATTACATCACAGGCAAGAGACTTGAGGCAATCTTCTAAATGGTCTTTCCTAACGATGACCTGTTAAATCCAAGAAAATAAATAGATAAAATATTGGTTACAAAACAATAGGGAATTACCTGCTAATAACCTTTCAATTTACTATGGTTTAAAGGGGATCTAAACCCCTTCATAATGTTATCTTAGTTTTCCAAATATGACAAAACAATTTATTACAGATATAGGAGAATACACTAGAGACAATGCTGCTTACCAGCACTACTGTCATGCTACTGTTATCTTACATACAGCGATTATTGGTTAATTTTGGCTTTATAGTATTACACTCTAACCAAACTAGGGATGCACCGAATCCAAAATTCTAAAAACTATTTTGGATTTGGCCGAAACCCCCAATCCTTTGCGGAAGATTCGGCCGAATCTGAATCCTAATTTGCATATGCAAATTAGGGGTGGGAAGGGGAAAACATTTTTACTTTTTTACTTGTTTTGGGACAGTCATGCGATTTCCCTGACTGCCCCTAATTTGCATATGCAAATGTTCGACCTGCCAGAAGGATTCAGCCGAATCTGAATCCTGCTGAAAAAGGCAGAATCCTGGCCAAATCACGAACCAAATTCTGGATTCGGTGCATCCCTAAACCAAACATCAGGAGGGAGGATGTACTGCTGTTTTGATGTTTTATTATAGAAAAACTAGCTTCAGCTAGAGCCACGTAAAAGTTTTTAATACTAATATATAATATAATAATAATATAACCACCCCCAATTACAATCAAAATCTCCCAATTTTTGTAAATGCACTGGGGTTAACAGACACTATATTGCACCACATGGATTCCTCTTCAGTCAGAGCTCACTGGCTAGAGCATGTGCAGTTGAAGCTAGGTCTGGATGGGCTTCGATGTGCATGCTCAATGCTGGTAATGTGAACGTGAGATGATGCAGAACAGCCCCTCTGTGCAACTCTGCATTGTTTATTTTTATTATAGCAAATATAAATGTATAGACACTTATAACAGTAACGGGTGGGTCGGGATTCATTCTCCTTTAATTCTTCATAATGTGTTGTAGCATACTGGAATTTATAGTCCAGCAACAACTGTGTAGAACCTGAAACAGTTCTTATATCTTCTTTATGGCTCTTGCAATGAAATAGCCCCCTTTAAAGGGGAAAAGACAGACATTCACCTCAGATGTTCGATCCTCGAGTTTCCTCATTAGATTCTGAACAAATTTTTCTACAATTTGAGGTCTGACAGGTGAATAATGTTCATTCATGACATTTTGCTTCCAAAGCTCTGTAAAACATGTCATATATGTTATGCATAAATAAACTAAAAAAAACTGCTTATTATGGCAGATCATTTTATTATGGCTGATTTTCTCTGTACACTTCCTCAGTAATGTACTATAAACTAAAAAATAATACTAAAGTGCATGACTAACTAAAAATGTAATATCAGGTCACCTGTTTTAACAAACATCTTATTGATAACCATGGGTTACTGCACCAGGGCAAACGTTGTTTTTTTTATTACATATAACAAAGATGATAACAAACACAGGCATTACTACTATCATGCACCCCCTTGTGGGCTCCAGCAGTTGCATCGAGCATTTCTGATTTTGTATAATGTGAATGTGAAAAGCAAGCCCAAAGTGCTTTATTTAAACTGATGGGGAGGTAGGTGGGAAAACTATATATTACCCGTTAAACATCCTCAAAAAAGAGATCCTGAAAAATAAGAGAGATGGCAGACAATAAATTAAAGTGTCCACACTTAACAAGTTAAGACTGGGAGGAAACAAACAAGCTGTGCTGCTGTATCCTACAATTAAGCAAAGTAAATCCACAAGGGGTCTCCAGGTGTGATCCTGGGGCTGCTGCCTCCCTCCCTCTGCCGAACCATGCTTAAAAACTTCAGTGTTGGAACGGGTCAAAAAGGAGGTGCTTCGCTAGTGCAATGAGTGGTATAATTAATTTCCAGTTAAAAGATTCAGCTCTTAAAATTACAAGATGTCACCCCCTTGTAACTGTCTGTTCACTACGGGCAGAAGCAAGGTTTTCACCTTGCCTCATGGTAAGAGCAGCCCTGGGGGTCTCATTTACTACTGCCCCTGCTTCAAGTGCCTATGACTATGTGCCTTCCCTCGCCCCTTAGGCAGAGCTGTATTCATGGGGACAACACAGGTATTTGCACAACATTATGTAGTACAAAGACCTGCAAAGCAGGAAATATATGTGCAGAAAACATGTTGGCTTTTGCCTGTTTTTTGCACTTTATCCCTGCCCTGCAATTTGTAAAGGAGCTTTAAGATGTATAAATAAGAGGAAGTAGGATAGATACCTGTAGGAAGACTTGCTTCTCTTGACCTTTCCGTTTTCACCAGGGTCAGCTCTTTGGCAGTTTTCTTCTTTACTTTAAGAATCATGTGAGCCTCAATGTCTTCCAATATTTTATGGAGCTGGCATGACAATTTTCGAATCAATTACTATGGCTGAATATATTAATTTCTTGTTTGACCTCTATACAGACTCTATGAAACTATAGGAGCTTTAACTTGCGTTCATAGAATTAAACAACAAGGATTTAGATATGCAGGCCTATTAGTAAGGTTAGAGTGAGGTGGAAATAGGTAAGCCTTAAGAAACTTGACTGTACAAATATAATAAGGAAAGAAGACTCACATGGCAAATTTGTACCTAGCAGTAAACTATTGCAACAGTAATCAGTGATTAGCTTTGTGGAATACTTCAATAGAACAAATTTGCCACTGTTAGTTTATGAGCCCCAATATTGCAGAGTGTCATGATAGATATAGCATTGGCTCATAGTAGACCCAGAAAATGTAAAGATAGACCCTCAAGTTAATTGTAGGTGCAATTAGAGGATCATTTGGAGGTGTTGAAGTGGGGCTGTAGGTGCAAACAGTCCAAGGAAGTGCAAATAAAATGAAAAACACGACGTTTACATTAGTATTAAGTAAAAGTTTTAAATGGCAATTTTCATGGCAAACACTCTTTCATGGATGGCATATGTGAAGTGTAAATATACAGTATATAGACATTGGTGGAAGAAAGGATATATGTACATTTGTGAATATTGCATCACATTAAGTATAAGCACCAATGAAATGGGTTAAAAAAGTTGTGCCCTTACCTGACAAATCCTGATTTCAACTTCAGAAGCTCCTTTTGGAGGAAGCACAATCTGTGACCTTAAAATGATTCCTTCAAACTCTTCCTCTTTTCCCATTTGTCTGGCAATGGCTTTCATGGTGGGATAAAAAATGTCATCTCTGCAAAACATAACCCCAAAAATACAGAACGTTTCCTTTGTATAAAACAAATGGCAAATATAGGGAATCATGTTAAACTCTCATCTCTGTATGAAGTAATTTAATAAAGGGGATGTATGCCTTCCATAAAACAGGCTTTATTGCTCCCTCTAGCTGTCAGGAGTGTACTCCAAGCTTAATTACAGATGCAAGAGAGTTCTCCAATGAGAATCATCTTCATCAGTGTCACGTCAGTCCTCTCCTTATCTATAATATTGGGATTACCATGCAATTTCTGTTTAAAAATTGTATGCAGTAATCAAACTTCAGAAGGGCAAATACAGTGCTGTTAAAGTGTTTTCCAAGCTATAGAAAACTTTTTTAATGCCTTTGGCAATGCCAGTGAAATTTGGGTGAAATAATGCAGCTTTGCAAAGTATACATCACCATTAATACTTCAACAAAACGCACTAGGTAATAAGGCAATACTGGATGTACTGTATATGCTTTAAGGTAGAGTATTCGAAAGCAACCTGTCAATTTTAGGAAGCACATTAGACTTTTGAATTAGAATTCTTCTAATTCAATAAATTACTCATTTATGAAAATAATAAGGTAATAATACGAGGTTGTTTATAAAAGTGACAAGCTGGCTTGCTAACTGATCTTACATTTATATATAATTAAACTTTCAATTTAACAAGGTTAATTAAAATGTTGTTGATTGTGATGATTCTAAGCATTAATGTATGATAATATGAAAGTATGTTAGACAGTAAGGGAAAAGAAGGGGGGGGGGGAATACTGTTATTGACCCAGTATGTGTCGAGAACAGTTTGCCAAAAGCAGCTAATTAAAAAAATAACTTTTATTATCATATAATTAAAAGAAAATGAAGAAAAATAGTTACAATCAAAATAATACAATGCAGTATATCAATTAATTTTCTGTTTAATGGTGTAGAGTATAGCCTGTTATGAGGATTAAATTTGATGACAGCAGAGAATTGCCTGTTGTAAGAACTTAAGTCAGAGTGATGGCTTGTTAATAAAGATGTTCCATGGATTTCCCAAACAGTCAACGTAAAGTATTATCAGAATTCATTGCATAAGACTGCTTATCTTTAGTGTAAGCAGAGGGAAAATGCATATAGAAGATTATAGAATATAGAAGTCAATGGAAATTGTCTCTAACGACTTTATTTATTGTCCTAGTTTATGAAAACATTCAAGATTTTTAGCTGTTCAAATGGATGGCACAATGTGATTCTTGCTTGTGTACAAGTTGTTTTCACATGCTGTGAATATTCTATTGCAGTTTTTCTTAAAGGTAATGCTCAAGGGAAAAAATCTTGTTAAAAAAAGTTGAATCAAGAAACCCTTATTGTCTATATCGATATACAGTACTTGCTACAGTGTATTGAAATTTCATCTCACCTAGGTCCCCAAGATGCAAAACAACAATATAAGAAACAATGCATATTTAAAAACACCCAATAAAAATTAAATAGAGTGCCTACTGACAATATTACAATATGTGTAAAAAAATTACATTTCTAAATTTTCAAAAATATGCATTTTACCACTGTGAACTTTTTCTTTCTCGTTGAAAACTGTAAATCTACTTCTCCCAGTAAACTCTTTCCATCTCAAGTAACATTTATATTTGTGCCATCATCTTTACTTCAGCTAATCTGTACAAATATGCATTTTGGCACTTTTTAAAAATGTGATCGTGTTTTTTTCCCTCACCCTCAAAAATTAGTAAATAGGCCTCCCCATGGCAGGTTCCTAAAAGCACACAAAATTAGTATGACATCTTCCTACTCACCTATAAAGCTCACACAATTGTTTGTAGAGAGGTACAGTATTAATCTTCTCCACCTGAAGTTTCAGCCTCCCCCATCTTTCTTTAAACACTTCCAGTTGCTTCCACAGAATTAAGAAGGATCTTAGCAGCTGAAATAGGCCAATTGGATCATGTGGGACAAGTTGCATTGGGTTACAGGTGCTCTGGACTGGGTCTTTGGATTCTTCAATTGCACCACAAACATCAGGTGATGTCTACAAGAGTCACAATCACAATAGCAAAGGATTAAATCTGTAGAGTGTCTACAACATCCAGGACAGCAAATAAGTCAATAACCATTAGCTAGCTATATTCTTTCTTTCCAAAGATTTGTTTATTTTTATTAATTATCTGTTATTTACATAGCACACATGCACATTTCCATAGCGATGAATAAGCAAATGTAGGTTATTTCCATTATTTATTAAGTACTTTACCTAAAAACCCTAGGTTTTTTTGGGTGGCATCTGGTTGATAGATTCCATGCTCCAACTATTTAACAATCCAATATATGCAGTTGTTATATACCTATTACTTTATGTATTACACAGTAGCATTAAACATATGGCTAAATGTTATGGAACTGGAAACCTGAACTGGTAGATGTCACAACCAAACTCATATGGATTGCATACCTGCTTGGCTTCCTGATTCCCCTCAATGGCAAAGGAAATCAATGTATTGTCACTCTGAAGAATATCCTCCATTAAAAGCTTTACACCAACCAGCTCCCCATGTGCTACACTGCGCTCATGGTCTGTCATTTCACACAGGCAGAGCTGAGAACAAGAACAGTAAATGAAATATCATGTATTCATTTTCTTTACCATTACAGTATGCCTTCTACCCATTTTAGACAGCACTGTGATGATCCATTTGTATATCCCCATGTACCCAACCCTAAAGGACAAGGGAAATACCAGGAATAACACTAATGGGGAAACTGCAAGGCTAATGACATAAATAAGTTTATGCTGATAGTTCATTAATCTTTTCACAGAGTGGAGGACAGGGATAACAGAAAGCATATATTGATAGGGGTAGCCATTTATTTATAAAACGGTGGCCTCCTAGTTGCAATCTGATTAGAGGTTTAGCAGAAACACAGACAAAGAAATGTTGTCGAACATGGCTTTAACAAATAGGGTGGCCAAGGCCAACACACAAAATTGTACAAAACGAAAATTACAAAACAATAAGACAGCAGGCATTCAGTGCAGTTGATTCTAATCCACAAAGCAGAGCCATGAACTGATTGTTTCGTTTTTATTAACCCCATGCACAGATAAAACAAAATATAAAGAACAGTGGAGATCACACATTTTTATAAGTATGTTGTAGTGTTTACAATGCACCAGGTGTATGGAACAGTGTACATTCGGAGGAATGACATCAGTAGGGAAAAGGTATAGGGAAAACATTAATCAGCAGAAATACAATATGTACTAAATACTATTGCAGAAAAGAGTCATCAAGCCATGAAAGTGAAGACAGAAGACTTTAGGTACTTATTCATTTAGGAAATCTTTTGCCAATGGCCTGTGTCTTAAAAAACACAGAAAGTTAATCTGGGGAATATAATGCAGAACACCCATCATGCTTAATCCCTTTGTAGAATACTTTGTGAGCAGAATACTTTGTGCTGTGACTGACTATCCAAGAGCTGAACCTGCATAAATCATACTGAAAGTATGTCAGTATTTTTTTTTACCTGCATGTGGTATCCAAGGGTATGTAGATTGTTTATTGACAATGGAAAAAAGTCGCTGTTGGCTAAAAGAGTCCTCCATGGATAAAGCATAAATGCCTACAAAAAATAATAATGTGCATTTCAGTTGTTGTTACCTGACCGTGTTCATGTTTTTTTGACATCTGTGGTGGCGGTGCATTACTCTCTACCTCCACAAAGCAAGTTAGAAAAAAAGTTTGACAATGGTTAGGTAACTGAATACTAATACAGTTAAATTTTTGGTGCTAGAATTTTGCTTCCAAGCTTGTTGGGTATTTAACATGCTACAGTATTAGTGCACCAGTATTTGTGCACTCCCCAAGACAAGTGTGTGTTAACTAGAGATGTCGCGAACTGTTCGCCGGCGAACTTGTTCGCGCGAACATCGGGTGTTCGCGCTCGCCGGAAGTTCGCGAACGTCGCGCGACGTTCGCCATTTTGGGTTCGCCATTGTTGGCGCTTTTTTTTTGCCCTCTCACCCCAGACCAGCAGGTACATGGCAGCCAATCAGGAAGCTCTCCCCTGGACCACTCCCCTTCCCTATAAAAACCGAAGCCCTGCAGCGTTTTTTCACTCTGCCTGTGTGTGCTGAAGAGATAGTGTAGGGAGAGAGCTGCTGCCTGTTAGTGATTTCAGGGACAGTTGAAAGTTTGCTGGCTAGTAATCGTTTTGATACTGCTCTGTTATTGGAGGGACAGAAGTCTGCAGGGGTTTGAGGGACATTTAAGCTTAGGTAGCTTTGCTGGCTAGTAATCTACCTTCTACTGCAGTGCTCTGTATGTAGCTGCAGTGGGCAGCTGTCCTGCTTCTGATCTCATCTGCTGACTGCTGCAATAACAGTAGTCCTTGTAAGGACTGCTTTTATTTATTTTTTTGTTGTTTTATAACTACTAAACTACTACACTGACTACTACTATAAGAGCCCATTGCTATTAGTCTAGCATGTTGGGAGTGGACCTGGTGTGGCTTATTTGCCTGCTCCTTAGTTAGTTCAGCCAGCCACAACTGTTACTTTTTTTTTTAATATATATTGTTATTTTGATTTTACTTTTTTTTCATTTTTTACTAATCCTGTAGTCACGTGTATAAGTTGACTTTAGCATTATTGCCCTGTAGGCATTATTTGCACACTGTTTTCTTCAACCCGCCATCGAGCTGTGTGACCTTGTTCCCATTCTGTCTAAATATCCATAATATTACCGTCTCCAGAAAAAACACCGGAGTCACTTTTTTCAAGCAGCATTCATATATTTTACGTAATCCGTATCCACCGCTGTAGTAGTGTATACGTTGGCCTTGTAGGCATTATTTGCACACTGTTTTCTTCAACCCGCCATCGAGCTGTGTGACCTTGTTCACATTCTGTCTAAATATCCATAATATTACCGTCTCCAGAAAAAACACCGGAGTCACTTTTTTCAAGCAGCATTCATATATTTTACGTAATCCGTATCCACCGCTGTAGTAGTGTATACGTTGGCCTTGTAGGCATTATTTGCACACTGTTTTCTTCAACCCGCCATCGAGCTGTGTGAGCTTGTTCACATTTTGTCTAAATATTGATAATATTATCGTCTCTAGAAAAACCACTTGAGTTACTTTTTTTCAAGCAGCATTCATATATTTTACGTAATCCGTATCCACCGCTGTAGTAGTGTATACGTTGACTTGTAGCATTATTTGCACAGTGTTTTCTTCAACCCGCCATCTAGCTGTGTGTATTATCGTTTCCAGAAAACCACTGAGTTTTTGTTGTTGTTGTGTTTTTTTAAAAATAATGCCAGGCAAAGGCAGGCCGCCACGCAGAGGCCGTGCTAAAGGGCCGTGCTGCTATGCAACTGTGGCCTAGCAAATTGCCCAGTTTTAAAAAGCCATGACCTGAACTCCCAAAATGCTGAAGAGGTAGTTGACTGCTTAACCAGCACACGCCATCCTCTACGTTTCTAACTTTACACAAATCTCCTCATCCTCCACTGCTATGGCACCCCACGTACATTCTCCACCACCGGGCCCTTCTTCACTGGGGTCAGGGAGTTATTTTCCATGAGTTCTTGAACTGAGTAATGCGCAACCATTATTGCCAGAAGAAGATGAAGAGATGAGGACCTTACACCAGATTTAATTCTGCAGAGAACACGATAGAGATGGACATATGAGTGATGAGGAGAGGTCCGTGCTGCTTCCTTCTGATGTGTCAGAAGAATTGAGCATCTGAGGAGAATGATGATAGGAGATGATGTTTTGTGGGTGCCTAGTGAAGAGAGAAGAGGAGGGTAGTTCAGATGGAGAGACGGAGAGTCAGAGAGGCAGTAGGAGAATAAGACTAAGAAGAAGCAGGGAGGACAGCCCGCAGGGATCAGTAGGGCAACAACATGTATCGGCACCTGTGTTCAGCCGGCCAACGCACCCGCCATTGCCGCCAATACCGCCAACTCCGCCAACTTCTACTGTTACCGCCAGATCGCACACTTCCAAAAAGTCAGCAGTGTGGGATTTTTTTAATGTGTGTGCCTCTGACAAAAGCATTGTAATTTGCAATGAGTGCAGTCAGAAACTGAGCCTTGGTAAGCCCAACAGCCACATAGGTACAACTTCTATGCGAAGGCACATGAGCGGCAAGCACAAAGCACTTTGGGAGCAACACCTCAAAGGCAACAGGCAAACTAAAAGCCACACTCCTTCTGGTCCAGCATCTTACTGCTCTACCTCTGCTCTCCTTGACCCGTCTGAACCACCCTCCACTCCGCCTTCCACCTTGACCACCTGTTCCCATTCCCAGTCATCTGCCACCAGCCAAGTTTCTGTGAAGGCCATGTTTGAGCGTAAGAAGCCAATGTCTGACTGTCACCCCCTTGCCCGGCGTCTGACAGCTGGCTTGTCTGCACTCTTAGCCCGCCAGCTTTTACCATACCAGCTGGTGGACTCTGAGGCCTTCCGCAAATTTGTAGCAATTGGGACACCGCAGTGGAAGGTACCCAGCCGCAATTTTTTTTCTAAAAAGGGAATACCACACCTGTACCAACATGTGCAGAGCCAAGTTACCGCATCTCTGTCACTTAGTGTTGGGCCAAAGGTCCATATGACTACTGACGCATGGTCCTCCAAGCATGGTCAGGGCAGGTATGTCACCTACACTGCCCACTGGGTGAACTTGGTAATGGCTGGGAAGCAGGGAATGGGTAGCTCAACAACAACAGTGGAGTTGGTGTCACCGCCACGGATTGCACGCGGTTCTGCCACCACCTCTACTCCTCCATCGCTCTCTACCTCGTCTTCTTCTTCTTCTTACTCTGCTGCTGGGTCCTCCTTCTCCTCCTCCACCACCTGTGCACCCCCAGCTCCCCCTAGGCTATTCGACGTGCCAGGTACGCCGTTGTCACGCTGTCTTGGGGATGACGTGCCTGGAAAGCAAAAACCATACCGGATCTGTACTCCTGTCATCTCTGCAGTCACAGGCCGATCGGTGGCTGACCCCACACCAACTGCAGATCGGAAAAGTGGTGTGTGACAATGGAAGCAATCTGTTGGCAGCGTTGAGACTAGGCAATTTAACACATGTGCCCTGCATGGCACATGTGTTAAATTTAATAGTCCAACGTTTTGTCTCCAAGTACCCAGGATTCCAGGACGTTCTCACCCAGTCCAGAAAGGTGTCGGCCCATTTCAGACGTTCCTACACAGCCATGGCACGCCTTGCTGACATTCAGCAGCGCTACAACATGCCAGTCAGGCGTTTGATTTCTGACAGCCAGACTCGCTGGAATTCAACGCTCCTTATGTTGGAACGTCTGCTGCAACAACAAAGGGCCGTCAACGAGTACCTTTTTGAACTGGGTGGTAGGACTGGATCTGCACAGCTGGGGATTTTTTTCCCCCGTTACTGGGTGCTTATGCGCGATGCCTGCAGGCTCATGCGACCTTTTGAAGAGGTGACAAATATGGTCAGTCGCACCGAAGGCACCATCAGCGACCTAATACCCTTCGCTTTATTCCTGGAGCGTGCCGTGCGACGAGTGACAGATGAGGCTGTAGACCAGCGTGACGAGGAGCTGGAAGCGCACGATTTCTGGTCGGAATCACCAGAACGAACCCAGGCACATGCTGCAACGCAGGGAGAGGTGCCAGAAGTGGAGTCAGAGGAGGAAGGTGGCTTTGTGGAGGAGGAGGAGGAGGACCAACAGGAGCAGGCTTCCCAGGGGGCTAGTGGTGACCTTTTGGGGACCCCTGGTCTTGTACGTGGCTGGGGGGAGGAGACCGTGGATGATGCAGTCCTTGATAATGAGGAAGCGGAGATGGATAGCTCTGCATCCAACCTTGTGAGAATGGGGTCTTTCATGCTGTCATGCCTGTTGAAGGACCCCCGTATCAAGAGGCTTAAGGAGAAGGACCTGTACTGGGTCGCAACGCTACTAGACCCTCGGTACAAGCATAAAGTGTCAGAAATGTTACCAACATACCACAAGTCCGAAAAGATGCGGCATTTACAAACCAGCCTGCAAAACATGTTGTACAATGCTTTTAAGGGTGATGTCACTTCAGGAACTCATCAACATTCCAGGGGCAGAGGTGCCAGTAATCCTGCCACGAGCACACCTGCAAGGACAAAGCCCTTTGGCCAGTCTGTAACGTCAGACATGCAAATGTTTTTCTGTCCAAGGCAGCGCCACAACCCTTCTGGATCCACCCTCAAAGAACGCCTCGACCGGCAGGTAGCGGACTACCTGGCATTAACTGCAGATATCGACACTCTGAGGAGCGATGAACCCCTGGACTACTGGGTGCGCAGGCTTGATCTGTGGCCAGAGCTGTCACAATTTGCCATGAACCTCTTGTCTTGCCCAGCCTCAAGTGTGCTCTCAGAAAGGACCTTCAGTGCAGCAGGAGGGATTGTAACTGAGAAGAGAACTCGCCTAGGTCACAAAAGTGTCGATTACCTGACCTTTATTAAAATGAATGAGGGGTGGATCTCGGAGGGTTACTGCACGCCGGAAGACTTGTTCTGACTTCTATGCAGCTGTCCTTCTCTTCAAGCCTCATGACTCCACACACAGCTGTCCTTTAGCGTCCTCCTCCTCCCTCCGCCACCGTTACAAACTAGGGTGCAAACCCTACTGGTTTAATTTTTTCTGGCCTCTGTGCTTCAGTGGCTGCGACCAAAAAATGCCTATTTTCTGCATTTATATGACATAATTTTTCTGGCCTCTGTGCTTCAGTGGCTGCAACCAAAAAAATTTATATTTTCAGCATTTATATGGCATAATTTTTCTGTCAACTGTGCTTCAGTGGCTGCGACCAAAAAAATGCATATTTTCTGCATTTATATGGCATAATTTTTCTGGCCTCTGTGCTTCAGTGGCTGCAACCAAAAAAATTACTATTTTCAGCATTTATATGGCATAATTTTTCTGGCAACTGTGCTTCAGTGGCTGCGACCAAAAAAATGCATATTTTCTGCATTTATATGGCATAATTTTTCTGGCCTCTGTGCTTCAGTGGCTGCAACCAAAAAAATTTATATTTTCAGCATTTATATGGCATAATTTTTCTGTCAACTGTGCTTCAGTGGCTGCGACCAAAAAAATGCATATTTTCTGCATTTATATGGCATAATTTTTCTGGCCTCTGTGCTTCAGTGGCTGCAACCAAAAAAATTTATATTTTCAGCATTTATATGGCATAATTTTTCTGGCAACTGTGCTTCAGTGGCTGCGACCAAAAAAATGACTATTTTCAGCATTTATATGGCATATTTTTTCTGGCCTCTGTGCTTCAGTGGCTGTGGCCAAAAAAACTGGGCAAACAATGCCTACAAGGTCAACGACGTTGACCTTGTAGGCATTGTTTGCCCAGTTTTTTTGGCCACAGCCACTGAAGCACAGAGGCCAGAAAAAATATGCCATATAAATGCTGAAATAGTCATTTTTTGCCATACGTTGACTCAACGTATATGGCAAAAAATGACTATTTTCAGCATTTATGTGGCATATTTTTTCTGGCAACTGTGCTTCAGTGGCTGCAACCAAAAAAAACTGGGCAAACAATGTCTACAAGGTCAACGTATGGCGAAAAATTACTATTTTCAGCATTTATATGGCATATTTTTTCTGGCAACTGTGCTTCAGTGGCTGCGTCCAAAAAAACTGGGCAAACAATGTCTACAAGGTCAACGTATGGCGAAAAATGACTATTTTCAGCATTTATATGGCATATTTTTTCTGGCAACTGTGCTTCAGTGGCTGCGTCCAAAAAAACTGGGCAAACAATGCCTACAAGGTCAACGTATGGCAGTTGTTTAAAGAGAACAGTAGATTACTAGCCAGCAAAGCTACCTAAGCTAAAATGTCCCTCAAATCCCTGCAGACTTCTGTCCCTCCAATACAGAGCAGTATCAAGCAGATTACTAGCCAGCAAACTTACTATCATCTGTCCCTGAAATCACTAACAGCTCTCCCCCTACACTATCTCTTCCAAGCACACACAGGCAGATTTTTCAGATACATTTTTGCCCTTGATCCCCCTCTGGCATGCCACTGTCCAGGTCGTTGCACCCTTTAAACAACTTTAAAATCATTTTTCTGGCCAGAAATGTCTTTTCTAGATGTTAAAGTTCGCCTTCCCATTGAAGTCTATGGGGTTCGCGAACCGTTCGCGAACCGCTCGCATTTTTGCGCAAGTTCGCGAATATGTTCGCGAACTTTTTTTCCGACGTTCGCTACATCCCTAGTGTTAACCACATCCCAAGTATTACAGGTCCCTTTTCATAGTGCGCTATCCCTTTCATCCACATATATTTTACAACAGTCAGGACCTCTAGTAGCCATATATACTTATAGGCCCCTATGCAGATCTCCTGTCTGTTGCTCATGGAAAGTGGAGGGGGGCTGGGTTTCAGGACAGATTGAGTATGTGGAAGGTCAAATTCTAATAACAAACCTGCTGAAGCCATGGGGGTTTAGATAGATAGTGGGAGATTCAAACAGCTATCAGTATCACCTGTCCTAGCAAGGTCTTGTACTTTGCCATGATATAACTTGGGAGGAACAAAGCATTAGCTGAAGCAAAGAATACAAGGCTAAAATAACTTCCTGCTCTTCCACGCTCAGAATTACAGCTCACAGAGGCCTTGAAACATACATAGGCTTGGCTCTATAGAATTACAGGTAGTGAAAATGCAGTATTAAGGTGGCCATAGACGATCTTTACAACTTGCATGTTACAATGTAATATTCTTCATTAGGCTTTTATTGCATTGCAAATGTTAATTGCACATTGCAAACTTTTAATACCTGCTTGACAGTGGCATAAACTTTTGGAGCAAACAACTTTTCCGTTAAGAATTTTTATTGCTGTGCAAATTAGCAATTACAATAACACATTCCCCCATTAATGTGGGTGTTACATAGAAAAGTAGTTTTTGGCCTTAAAAAGAGAACACCGTTTTGTAGACCCTCTTTCCTACAGCTATCCCACAGCATTGCCTTAAATTACATATGTGATAGGCCATTTATTAATGTAAGTGTAGTGTGCAAAGTGCAAGTTTGGATACAAATTGCCATATTCTTTACTCACAATGCAGCATTTTCCCCCAAAATTGCAGCAGAATTCTGGCCACAATTTTTCCTGACACTTCAAAACAAAATTTTGCTTGTATTTCAAGACACAATTTTGCTTGTTTTTAGCTGAAAGTTTACTTACTCTGTAGCTGTGAGGATCGAGGGGCTCTGGCAAAGGCAGCAAAGAGGAAAAGGCACTTGCACGCACAGAATTACTCAGAGCTGGGAGGCCATGATACATATTGTCTGTGGTTACATTGAAGGCACGGACATTACCAGTAGATAAGAAAGCTTCTCTGCAACAGAAAATACCATTGAAATTGTAATGTTAATATTAGTCAGAACCCTTTTTTTTATAATGCGCCGGATAAGAGTCACTGGGGGTAAAAAACAAATGTTATATTGCAATATATTCATTTATTTATAAAACACTGCAAGCATATACAGCACTGCAAGCATATACAGCACTTTACAAGATATAAACACAAATAGTAGTACAGTACATATTATAAATCAGACACTGAGACCACTGTGAGTTTCAATATACAGTCTTAATAAGGTCACTCCCCTGAATGCTTACAATCTATCTATTGGCATTAAACAGAAGTGGCATATTTAAAATCTATAAATAACTCTGCCCCACCCTACATCTCTGAACTCATCTCTATCTACTCACCCACTTGCTTACTACGCTCCTCTACTGACCTGCTACTCAACTCTTCTCTCATTACCTCCTCACATGCTCGCATGCAAGGGCTGCACCTTTCCTCTGGAATTCTCTTCCATGGTCTGTCCGACTTTCTCCCAACTTTTCTGCTTTCAAGAAATCTCTTAAAATGCACTTCTTTTGAGAAGCCTACCCTCACTCTGCTTAACTACCAAACACAACACCACATACAGTACCACATTTCTCACCCACTTAATTCGATCTTGCCCCCTCCCACACCTTGTGTATTACTCCCTTCCCTTTAGAGTGTAAGCTCTTTCTGCATAGGGCCTTCCTCACCTTTTGTACCGGTATTGATTGTGATGTATGTAACTCCATATGTTCTATGTATAGAATTCATGTGATTTAGTTGTATAATCACATTTACTTTTCAGTGCTACGCAATAAGTTGGTGCTATATAAATACGTGTTAATAATAAAATAATAATATATTGAGACAGTAGGCACTTTATTAATTAATTCTGAGGAGTTGTTTCCCAAACTGGTGTCCAGATAATTCTGGGCACTACATTGTCTATGCAGAAGAAATATACCCCATGGCTACATACCGAATTAAGTAGCGAACTGCTGCATCAAACTGCAGAAACATTACTTCCCGTCTGAGAAGGAGTAGCGCGGTAACTTCCTTGGGATCCTGGGGATTGCTAAGGTCATCTATTGACTTCTGTATCTCCAGCAACTCTGCTCCTGCCGGGCATACAATAAAAATGAGCTTGTAAGTGGTGCAGTTTGAAAAATACTTGTATGATACAGCTTTTGATATCTGTCTGGATAACAGGTCCCCTATAAGCTATTTGTGAAAATTCTATTGGCATGCATAGCATGACAGGCAGTTTCTAATCTCGTGAAATTCCACCTACTGAGAAAAAGTATGTGCTATAAGTGCTTTGCAGGATTCTCCATTGGAGTTCTGCTGGCATGGGCAGTTTTTATGTTTTCTATTAATTGCATGTACACACACACACACATATATAGTACACTGTTAAATATAAGAGAAACAATATCTGTTTACCAATGCCTTCTGTTCCACCCCAATCTGCAGCCAGTGTCTTGTGCTTTGAGTGCCTGTAATTGCTGCAAGAATTTCCTAGCTGGGCAAAGCTAAATACATAGGATACTATGTCATGCAAAGCAGCAACAATTTGAAGAGTTTGGTAGAGAGCTCGGAATGTTGCCTGCAAAAGCAAACAAAATTAATATGTACGTTTGTTTTTCTCTTTAATATGAAAATGTAGTACTGTGCATCATAAATAAGAATCATATTAGCAAAGATATTAGATAAGCTATTTGAATGAAATCCTTCAAAAATTTAATCAGGTAGGCTATATTATACATAATAAATGAGAGCCAAGAATATCTTGTGAATTATATAGGGAAATATGTACCCTATATTGTAAAGTTTTTTTTACTAGAAAATTTGAATTTTTAGAGGGAAAAAAAACTAAAATTTCTTGAGATATTTTATACCCTGATGCTGCAAAAAGCCTGATTCTGAAACATCCGCCAAATCAGACCCGTCAAGGTCCTGTATAAGTTAATGGGAAAGGCACCTATCTCAGTTTAAAGTTTTCATGGTCTGCTCTGGGTTTAGCCCAAAAATCCAACTTTTTCGGGGTTTTCGGGCAAAAACTTGAAAGAATTCGAGCAATTTGGGAAAAAACCTAGAAAAATTCAAGATGTTCCCAATTACAATGATGAAGTAAAAGCAAAAGTAGTTGTTTCATTTCTACCTTGTAAGGTACATACAACCTTACTTATCATACTATGTTGCAATTAATCATAAGTGAATTATGGTTCATTCTTGGGAGATGCAATCAGATGCATGAAGTACATTATGTACCTTGAAACAACAATGAATGTGTATGCAGACTAGAGTGACTACTCCAAAGAAGTTATAAAAACCACTTACCTTTTCTGGTAATGTTTTAAACATGGCAAGCACCTCTGCTGGGGAGGGAATGTACCATAAATTAAGGAAAGTTCGACCATCTTCTGTCAACAAGCTATATGGTCGCTCTTGAAATATCCTGTCATTTAAACAAGAGAGTGGAAAAAAATAGGTTGAATGTGTTTGTCTTATCCTTTGTCTATTTTTTTTTTTCCACTAGGGTTCTTTATTAGAGAGGTCTATTTATAGTTTATTCAGACTTAGTTTAAATGGTTTTGACATGCAAGAGACATCCAGTGCAGTGCTGGGCCTATCATTGTAGAACTTAAAGATGGGCCAGAACTAGGGGAAGGCAGGCAGAAGAGGTACGTGCCAAGCCCCCACCCCCCCAACACCCCGTTGCACCCTAGGCATGTGTCTCTTCTGCCTTTCTCTAGTTCTGGTCCTATAATGTAGGCAGGTAGTTATTCCAAATTATATCATATTAGTTATCGTATTTGTTTAATACTAATTAAGTCAGTATCAAAGAAGAGCCTTGGTGGTTGAGGACAGAGGAAGATATTTATGTAGCAAAAGGAGTTAAAAGTATAATACTATAGTAAATTTGCTTTTTTTTTTTAAATAAACTCTGCCATATAGTGGCAGTGAAAACAGTGAAATAGTGATATTCTAGCCTTCTCACTTCATAATAACATATTTTAACACAATGGAAAATTGTATCTTATAGTGTATAGTCCTGTTGACTGCACCCCTTTCTGCTGCCAAATTGTATTGTATAGCATTAAAGTTATTATGTTTCTACATACCTGGAGTCTGTGTGAGGTGCTTCCTTAAAGCCTGATTTTCTGTTTTGAGGCTGGCCTATAATGAAATATTTTTTCCTGATGGCCGGCACCTCTTCCAACAGGTTTTTTAAACTGTTGCAATAAGCAATGATTTGTCCTCTGAGAGCGTGGTTGCATGTTCGGCTATTTAACCTAGAAGATGAGTTAGATAGTTTTGCTATTTCAAATCAATAGGCAGGGGACAGTTCATATATATATATTTCCAACATAGACCCAGATTTGATTCAGAGAGGAGGAAAATGTTTATCAAGTGAAAAGTCATGGATGAGATTCAATTTGAGATGCAATTTATCTTGAAAACTCCATTGAAGTATATGGGAAAAAACTGGATCTGAATTTGGAGAACATTTTTTTCTCCTCAAATCGAATCTCGTCCATGAGTTTTCACGTGATAATCCATGAGATAACTTTTTCTCACTGAATTGAATCTGGCCCATAATCTAAAAACAATATAGATTAAGAAATAACTAACCTTTGACAGTAATTAGTCACAAGTTCTCTTTTAACCTTTTCAACTTCTTCCTAGATAAGTAAAACAGTTTATTAGTAAAAAGTACAAGATTTAAAGAAAGATGTAGGGCCTATATGTATTACCCATAAGGACAGAGACACATTCGGGGAGATTAGTCGCCTGGTGACAAATCTCTGCTTCTTTGAGGCGACTTATCTCCCCGAACTGCCTACCCTGCCTTCTCACCTGCTAGAATGAAAATGCCGGCAGTATAGCTATCGCTTCGCTTTCGTTTTCCGAAGTCACCTGAAGTTGCCTCACGAGGAAACTTCGAGCGACTTCGGAAAATGAAGCGCTTCGAGCGACATCCCGCTGGGGATTTTTATTCTAGCTGGCGAGAAGGCAGTGGAGGCAGTTCAGGGAGATTAATTGCCCTGAAAAAGAGGAGATTTGTTGCCGGTCGACTAATCTCCGCGAATCGCAGCATCTGTCTCTGCCCTAAGAGAGTTAATGATGTTTTGAGATTTAACAAATTATTTTCCATGACAAAACCAATTGAAAAATATTCAGCCAAATCCTTTCTCTGCGCATTGGCTTCACATCAGGAAGGCTTCACATCAGGAAGTCATCAATAACTTATGATTTGTCCTATCAAGAACCTATACATTCATCTTTTGTGAGGGGGGCATTTTATATAATTTTATAATAACCTTTTCTATATGGCTACTTTTACAAGCACTGATCTGATGTTGAAAAACTGATTTGATTTATCTGTTCCAGTGTGGCCTTGTAGTATGCTAAAAAAGGATCACTGAAAATAACATTAAAACTAAAGTATCTCCCACAAAATGGGACAGATCTTTAACTTTAACAAGCCTCATGGGTAGTGCTACATGAGGTAATTACTTTGCTTTCTCTTACCAAGACCTATCATCATAAAAATGCAGGGGATTATAATGGATCTTTTTGCAAATGGACAATGGAGCCTATGCAGTTGTCAACTAAAAAAATACAAATATCCACATTTTCCACTGACATTTGTACGAGTGCGTCATGCTCACAGAGAATCTTATTGCAATTCTAAGGGATCCATGATAACCACACATGATTTGTCACCACTTCTTTTCTGGAAAAAATACCGTAGTGACAAAACAAAAAGGCAACTGCATGTTGCTACTCTAAAATCTAAACATCCAAGTTCTTCCATTGTAACACTTTCCAGATGGCTAGATGCTACATGAAATAAAAAGCTAAAACAAGCACAATGGCCAAGGAAGCATAAACTAATTGTAAATAATACAGTACCTCTCATATAAATGCAATACGAAGGTTTTTTTTACAGTCAGTTAGCTAATCACCCCTTACTTTACTGTTTACTTAAAGGGGAACTTTATTTTAGGCTTTATTTATATATGTATGGGCTGTTGTGATATATAATGGTCAGGGGTAGCCTCTCTGTTCTGTAATTGAAAATGCTATCTTGTTTGGGGTCAGTGATGACAGCAACCAGCTTCTAATCTATCCCACTGACAGGTTTGTAAGTTAAATGCCACTAGCAACTAGTTATAAAATGAAATTTCAGACTGTAGAACTGCAGAAAAATATTAAGTACTGTAAAAATCCTATAATAGAACAGCAATTCCAAGATGTTGTACAACACCCCAGTGTAAATTTATAAACCAGTTAGGTTTCCTGTATCCCAGTCTCTATCCTAACTACCTGAACTCAAAAATGTATTCATTGCTATCATTATTATAATACTAATACTAATAATAGTAATAATAATAATAATATATATTGTCATAGTAATGTCCACTGTCTTCTAATACAGTGCATACAGGTAAAAACACAATAGTGGATAACCACTAGCAATAAATTGGCATACATTACAATGATTACATTTTAAATCAAGTATAAGAATAAAGCTCTGGCTTACAGGGTTCTTCATTGCAGTACCCATAAGCTGTTTCTTCTGTAGAAACATGTTCAGCATGGCATCTCTGGGACCCACTTTTTCTAACTGGATTGACACAAAAGCATCTGGAAGCCTGGATAGAAACAGACAAAATTGGTTAGCTATATATTCTTTTAGTATTTATCATTTCTTACTAAAACAATATATGACAAATGTCTATTAGGTCTAAATTTACATCAATATCCAGATAAACTAAGATTAGAGATACAAGGGACACATATGGAGTACATTTATTCCCATAAATAACAGCTGTCTCTGTAGCTTGATGTGTGACAATGTGTCCTCATTGTGTCTCTGTAGCTTTTCTCAAGAAATGTTTTCAGTCTCACATGCTTAGTGTTTTTGTGAGGGGTGGGCAATACAACTGGCTAGGGGATTCTTTAAGATGACCATAGACGCAAAGATCTGATCGTACGAATCGAGGATTCGTACGATTTTTGGACCATGTGTGGAGAGCCCCGACATTTTTTGTCCAGCGGAGATCGGTCGTTTGGTCAATCGGACAGGCTAAAAGATTTCTGTTGGCTGCCGATAATATCTCTGCATGTATTGCCGATCGTACGATTTTCAGTGGGAGACTGTCACTAGCTTTGGTCGGACATAACTTTCGTACGATTGCTGTCAAGGGCAGAACATCGGCTGATCTGTTCTTTTACTACTTTATTTGATCTAAATGGTTAGTGGCAGGTTGGGAGATGTGGAAGTCCGATCATACGATGATTCGTACGATCAGATCTTTGCGTCTATGGCCAGCTTTAGGAATCAGCTTGAGCTTTAAACTCTCTTAAGGTAAACAATTAAATCATTAACACATGGAATATCTCAACCTCAAGGAAAATGTCCTGTTGTACAAACAATAACATTTACTTTGAGCAGTTAACCTGCCTTATAGGCGATTTCTTGCTACTTCTACATTTGTATCAAGGAAAATGTATTACATGAAATTACAAGAATGTTCCCTAATCCACTGCAGCCCTATATAATAAGCAGAGGAGTGAGAGTAAATATCCAATTGAATTCATTTTTATTTCCATACATCCAATTGAATTCATTTTTATTTCCATACATCAGATTATAAAGCATGCTCCTGGTTTCTAGCCATCCTGCCAAGTACAGACAAGTACTACATAGTGCAGCTGTTACTATCTTTATGGCAGTTCAATATTTACTTTGCATGGCAGTCCTATAATGGAATTAAACAATGGTGTGTTTAAAATAACTTGTCTCCTTGGCTCAGATTCAAGGCCACTGTCGTCCAGTAATTGCAAAAAAGTCTAACCCTTGCTGACAATAGTTTTATTCATGTAAAAACTGACAGAATAACAGATTATCCTAATTTGTGTTTTCTGACAACAGTTACACCTGTTTAATGTTATTATTTGTTGATGCTCAGTGAATTAATGAACTTTTCACCCTTTTTTGAGCCTACAAGGACATTTATCAGGAATTTATTAGAAGGACACAAAAAAATCCACCAAAGCAACCAAATAGTTTCCATTATGGCTATGACACAAGATGTCAATGTATTTCAACCAGTGCAAAAACACAGGAAACCAGCACTACAGCACTAATAGAAAATACGCCCCTTGTACCCTCAGCCTTAATTGCAGGCCCGGATTTATGAAAAGACCCAGGCTTACGGCGACACAAATTAAGGGGTGGCATGCCAAACATATTCCATATTTTTTATGAATATTGTAGAATTGTATCCCTCCCGACATAAAAGAGGGACAAAAAAAGTTGCCTACTTACCATGTTCATTTTACAAAATTTGGCAGGTTACATATTGAACATATTTCTGTGTTTTTTTTCCAGTTATTACAGTTTTGTTAATCAAGGTGAATTGCCCTTTAAGTTGAGTCTAACTTTTCCCAAGGGACCTCCTTATCTAAATTGTTACAATTACTTTTTTGCTTATCTCAAAATTGTTACAAAAGTATCTTAGTTGCACCTGGTGGCAAAAGCCAATTAAGTTAGAAACTTTGTATCTTTTTCTGGCTGTTCAGTGCAGAGAAAGTCAGGACTTTTCAGTACAAACATGGGACTGCGGGTTGAGCTGTCAAAAGCCGGACCGTCCCACTGAAAACCAGACAGTTGGGAGGTATGGAATTGTGTGCATTAGAGATTTAAATCTCCCACTCGCAGTCCCCAAAACCAGAACAGTTCATGCGCAAAAAGTAGCAGAAGCAAGTGAGCTAAGTGGAAGTGTAGGGTGGATGGATGGACCAATCAAGGGGGCTTGGCTGTGAAGCACCCAGCTGGCAAATCTGGGTCTGCTTAATTGTTTTGTTTTATTCCACTGGTTCAGAACAGTCTAGTTATGCATTTCTGATCTGGAATGTTTCCTCTTGGTGGCAATCCTGGACAATAATTTATATTCTTTTAATGACTGTGTTAATCACAAGGAAAACTTAGCTCTATTTTAACAAATATACTACCTTTTCTTATTCCTGGAAGTCTGCAAAGGGTGGCCATTTGTCTGAGGCAGAGATGTTAGAGACATCTGTCTTTCTGCTAATGCCCATGAAGTTGATTTTTTTTCAACCTCAGAGCTTTTTCTTCTTTGCACCATGGAACGGCTATCCTAAAAAATATGTGAAATTATAAAGGTATCATAAACATTACTGTGCTTCTTTTTAAAGATACCCACATTTTGTTTGAAGGCAAATCCCAGCACACTCAAGTGTGAAGCATAGATTGAAGAAATAAAGTGAGCGGGGAAAAAAAAGGCAAGGCAAAGCACAAGGTTTTTCTCCCCCCCCCCATATCATCTCAATAATAAAGTTTGCATTTTATTTGCGGGAGAGAAATGTTTTAAAATGAATACATAAATTAAAATTGAATAAATAAAATTGTTTGAGAATATTGACTTCTATAGAACCTTGCCAGCTTTTACTTGCCAAGTTTATTTCTGGCGATTTTTAGCTATTTGTTATTTTTCTTTAATAAATCCTGACTATTTGAGGTTTCAGATTTTTAATACATAATCCCCACTGTCATATGTTAAAGCATGCTGGGAGTTCTAGTTAACCTACATCAGGGCTGCATTGCTCGATAAAACTTTTCTCCAGCTGTCAAATGCAAGCAGCCGAGTAAATGTAAGATTCTCCTGTGAGAATTCCACCTGATTTGTGAAAATCCTGCTTCATGTTCTTTATTCTTGTAACTTGAGCTGGAAGCTTTAGGCTAATGCCAGACATAGCGGATCTCATCCTGCAGAGAAATGCAGGTAGAGAATCCACTCCTACACTTCTTGATGTGCCTGCACCCGTACATTATACTGCCGTGACTTTTCATCATACAAAAAGGAAGTTAAAGATGGCCTACACTATAAGATCCACTCATTTGGCAAGGTCGCTAAACAAGCAGATTTTATCCCGATATGCCCACCAAAAGGGCAATATCGGGCTAATCCGATTGTTCGGCCCTATAACCAAACAATCGGATTACGATGATGAGCATAACAGCCGAGGGGAGTAGGACCACATCAGATTGAGATCTGGCTAATTTTTGTCCAGATATCCGTCTTGGAGGCCCATCGGAGGGCCCCATACACTGGCAGATAAACTGCCAAATCATTCTAATGGACCCAAATCGGCGTGTTAAATCTGCCAGTATATGGCTAGCACTAATTTGCATATGCAAATTAGGGTTTGGATTAGATTCAGGATTCATATTTCATGAAGGATTTGGGATTTGTCTAAATCCCAAAATAATAGATTTGTTGCATCCCTAATGATGTAGTTGCTGTATTGTCATTGGTAAATTCTCTTGCATTAGTATTTAAGTGTGGGCCAGCTACTACAGAAAGCTAAGGAATGTAGTAGGAGGTATTCATTATCCTTGTGAGTGAGTTTTGTTAAGTGTATTTATTACTTTTGTCTTCTTTTTTTTTTAAACTGGCCCTGTTTTTTCAGCTATGCTGTGCAGTATTTCCCTGCGGCAGCACGTGTATGTGTGTGTGTATGTGTATGTGTAAAAGGATTGAATTTGCAACTGGGTACGGAAGATGACACACATATATTTAGTACTAACCTTGAAGTCAGTATTCGTCAATGAAACCGGTGCCTCGTGGCAAACAGACCCGAGCTGAATTGCTGCTAACAGAGCATTTCTCTGGCTGAGCTGACAGGCAAGAACCACTTGCATATTCTCTATACCAGATTTATTCAGGAGCTTCAAACCAATAAAAAGGCAAAGCATAATTAAGCACAAAACAAATGTTAATCAAATGTTAAATGTTAATTTGAGTTTGCTTGTGATAGTGAAATTAGACGGTAGGTGCACTCAAATGGGAGTGACTGCATGTGTTTTTTTTACAAATAAAGTAACAATATATAAAGGGTAATAATAATTAACATACACACATTTAATTTTACTGACACTTAAAGGGATTCTGTCAAGGAAAAACATGTTTTTTACAAAACACATCAGTCATAGTCCTTCGCAAGCAGAATTATGCATTGAAATCCATTTTTCAAAAGAGCAAACAGATTTTTTTTAATATTCAGTTTTTGAAATTTGACATGGGGCTAGACATGTTGTTAGTTCCCCGATGCCCTCAGCCACATGACTTGTGCTCTGGCTGATTATTTTGCAGTAAGTTTCTGTTGAGCACACTTCAATCAGATTCATGCTTCCTATTGGTATTATCATATCACTCACAGGTCAGATCAGTTACCTGTAATATTCCTTCCTTTGTCCAAAAAGAAAACTTTCCAAGCTGGTTATCATCCACATCATGAATAGCTAGGAGATTTGTTGATGGAGCATATCTTCAAAATGAGCAGGTTAAATGAAAATATAAAGGTTGCTTAAAATAAATGTTATTAAAAAAAAAAGAAAAGGGCCCACAAAGACAAGAGAACCTCCATCAGACTTTCATTTTGTGTAACTTTTGACTGAAACATGCTCCAGAAATGGCAGACCCCTCATTTTTATGTTTTCAATTTTCTACTGGTACAAATTTTCATAAAGGGACCTTTCTAATAAAACTAGTACATAAAGCAAAGACATTTTTATTGTAGTGTGCCATTTTGTGATTATGGTTTATTAATTCCCTTGACTGTGGGTCAGGGCCGCACAAACATCACATCCCAACATTTCTTCATTGCTTGTCTTTTTATATTCAAATTTACCTGCTTGATGATAGTTCTATCACAAATGTCTTGGTGCTGTTTGGCACCAATGAGATATTTGACCTGGGCCCACTGGTACCTTAAAGCAGTCCTGGTCATTTGTAAAGATGAGTGTAAGGTACCTTGCTTCAGAAAGAGATGGAGCCATGATTCATGTAGTTCATTTTGACACCCTACTCCCAGGCATATTCGCAATAAAGAAGTTCTCTGCCTAAGGCTACAATAAATGTTCCAGTGTTCAAGAGCACAACAACAGTTAAATACCTTATGTGCTATAGCCCTCAGAAAGCTCATCCCTCCATTCTTTACATCTTACAAATACAATTGTAAATGTAAATATACAATCTTTTTATTACATTCGTGGGAGGGTTATCAATGCTGACAGGAAAATGCACAGTTTCTCACACTCACTTATCTACGCAGCTGTCGTCTTCCAGGATAGCAGTGATGAAAGTTGGGGGGAGCTGTTCCACTTTATCTTTATGAGAGGCAAACTCAAAGTGTACTGGTCTCAGGTATAAGTGAGACTCACTGAATCCCATCTCTTCTGCAAACGCTGTATATGCCCTATAAATATTGTTCATGTTAAAGAAGATCAGTTTATTTTGTGTAGCAAGCATTGCTAAGCAATCCCTTTTTCAAAAAAGGTACATGTAACATGGAATTTAGAGAGCTAGATTCTGTTCTAGATTCTGTGATCAGTGGTCTGGGAATGTTTTTGAAACTCTTAGCAATGTACTCTTTAAATAAATATTTACACAAGGTCTAGTAACCCATACCAACAGTAAGAAATTACTTGCCAACTGTTTGACACCAAATATCTGACGTTCTATAGTTATTATACTTAATTCCAGTTTAGCGATTTATATTACAATATCCCAGATTAGTTAAATAAGGTCTTCAAGAGCTTTAGTTGTTTACATTGTACTAACCCGGAGAGTAGCACTGTTTCTGCTGAAGTCTCAATTAAGCGATGCCGAATTGTAACAAGCTCCAGAACCTTAGCAAATGTTTCCAGAATAAGCATCTGTTTGCTTCTTCCATGTTTTTTATCTTCATCTGCCGAATCCAAGGCAGACAGACAGATGTCTTTAACCAGAAGGGGGTCCTCAATCAGAACCTCTGCAAATAACTTTAGCAAGGAAAATGATTTGTAAAATGCCATTTTGACATCAATATAAATCTGAACCTTTGTATATGGTATTTTGTATGGCTCTAGTTATAGGCAGCATGGTGACAACACAGACAAATGTAACCCTTTCATGAAACTGATAAGAATACTGTACAGAGATATACATACATCTTTCTGAATATTTGCATCAAATGATGATTTAGGGTCTCTCAGCGCTAACCATTCATCCAATGCCAACTGTAAGACATGTTTTTCTACATTGGAGGCCTCGCTTGCTGTCTTTGCCTGGGATATATATAGAAATGCTTGACAGACATGGTCCACAGCTTTTGAAATTAGATGTGCCATTCCCAGGGAAGGATGAAACTCTAACAGATAAACATTCTTCAATGCAGGACTGGGGACACACATAAAAAATTGAATTTATATGAACAAATGATCTTTTTAATTGTAAAAAAAAGAACAGAGCAAAATTATTATGCAATTGTATATAACAATGACATAGTTTCTGCCCCAGTGGAACTTGCAAAGTTCCCTCTCACATTCACACACTTTAGTCAATTTTATCTAGGGATGCACCAGATCCACTATTTTTGGATTCAGCCATATCTCCAGGACTGAATGCAAAGGGAGGGTTATAACGAATAATGTGCACAGTGTACAGAAAAAAATTGCAATTTCCTTATTCATGTGACAAAAAGTCCCGCGATTTTAAGGATTTGGATTTGGCCAACAATGTACATAGATAATAACAGTTACTTGGTTCCTGGCTGAGAAATAAATCTTTTTTTGGCTGCCTGGGTCAGTGACACCCAACAACCAGATAGCATTTTAAATTGCAAGCTGGAAAGAAGCAGAATAGGAAGGCACAAAGTATAATAAATACAACGTGAAGGCCAAAGTTGTTAAGAATAGAACATTCTTCAATATACTAAAAGTTAACTTAAAGGAGAACTGGTCTCTCAAGTCTTCCAACAAATAAACTAAGCCTACTTACCATCTGCAGGGCCTGAACATTGGCCTATGATTTGGTAGGTATGATAGGTGTAGGTGGCAATCTTGTGCAGGTGTCACTCAAGGGAAAGGGTGGTTTCATTATACATTTTACATATTGCATTAGTCCTACTGTGTATTGCACAAACCATGCAATAACTAAACTTTCCAACACAGAAAAAAGATTTAGACTGATAATACACAGTGATTTATTATGACTTACCTACTGTTGTTAAGTGAGACGAGCTGTTTTGTAATTATATTAAGCGGAAGTCCAAACTCAGAGACACTTCCTTTCTGTCCATTTCTCCAAACCTTCTGAATGAATTCTCTTTCACTGTCTATCTGAATGTGCACATGCAATTCTTCCATTAGCATGCTGTATCATTTCAATTATTAAATCAGATTATATAAATACAGAACTATATTTTGTATGGACAGATTGGATTTATTTGGGTTTATAAAATGCTGAAACTTAATAAATTTTATATATAAAATAACATTTTTATATAAAAAAGTGAATAGACTCACCAGGCACGAACCATCTACAACAGTGTTACTTAACTCAAATATTGTTGGATTGCATTTCCCAGAATATGCCAGCTATTAAGGGTTGAACTTTGCTGGTAGCTGTAATCCAGCAACATAAAAACTTTCCTAGGATAAGTGACCAATGTAATATAGGATCCTCCAATAAGGATCATTGCTGCTGTTGCTTAACAGAATATTGCAACCATTAATACTATTTTGAACTTGATTAAATATGAACTACATTGGTTGCCAAGAATAATCCAGCCATTTGGCTGGCAATGATTATATGAATTTGGGATCTTATGGAGACCCATCAGGAGAGGAGCTAATTTCCAAACCTACTTGATCAATGTCCTAACGGGCAGAGCCTCCCGAGCACCCCACAAGGGCCAATAAGCTGCCAGCTTTGTCTGGAGGGGTTGTCTACGTATGCAAAGATGACAAACCTGTTGAATGTCTCAAAAGATGATCATATGAACAAAGAATACCAAGGCAAGTGTGCACAGACAGGCAAGACTCTCCCTGGAGGATGCTCTTGCATTGTGTGAACCACTTTCCTCAAAGAGGTGGGAAAAAGTTTTGTCAGGGAGACACCTTAAGAATTCTTGCCTGATGATGCTGGACTATTTTAACACTTAATAATAGTTGTAGCTCAACAGCATTTGGATAAAGTAAAACTTTTAGGCCAGGGCCAGACGATGGTGGATAAATGCAGGCCGAGAATCAGTTGCCCAGCTGCTCTTCCACTCTTGGTCTGCCTGCACCCAGAAGCATTGTTTCCGATAGGGTGCAGGCAGGAGCAGTGGATTTCAGTGCAGAAATGTAACATTTTCATTTTGCAGCCAAAATCACCCACAGTTTAAAGGCAAGGAGAACAGCAGGGCATTGGATTCTCCGCCTTATTAAACTTTGCCTGGCCCTAGCCTTAAAGAAGGTTTGTGCCTGCTCTTAATCATTTAATCACTAAGTGATTTGCAAGGAATAATGTACCTCTCTATTATATAAGGAGATCACAAAGTAGTCCAATGACCGTATAAGCGAAAAGCAGTTGGATTTTATACAGGTTGTAGAACACTGAGGTAACTTCTAATATGCTCATATTTTACAGTAGTGTGTGCTTTTCTTAATAAACAAGTTTCAATGTGTCATATAACAAAGGTCACCAAGCACCAGTTTTAACATTATATAGCACCAAACATAGAGATATATGTTACAGGTCTGTTTTTGTGACTTGTGTATTATAAAATATATTATATACAGGTAATTCATATTTGTTGTCTAGAAGAATGTATTATTTGTATACCTGGCTGTTTAATATTTTTCTCAGAAGCTGTAGATGAAGTCTCAAACATTGGCACTCGTCACTGTAAGCCTTCAGAAAATACTTGGAGCCAATGTCAAACCGAGGACGCCTGAACATGATGTTGGTGATCACTTGTACCAAAGCAAATCTCTCTTCTTTGTCGAGGGTATGTTGATAGGCTTCAAAGTAACTATCAATAAGCTAGATGTAACAGGCACATGTTAAATGCAACAATACTCTAAAATACTTGCCTAATTACAAAATGAATCACTAGGTGGGACATTCACTAAGATTCGTTGTTGCGCCAGCGTCCGCTTCGCTGCGCTTCACCGCACTTCGTTAGGCGTATTTTCGCCAGCGCTACGCAAATTCACTAAAATCCGAAGTTGCGTTCAGGGGAAGCGTAAGGTTGCGAAGTTGCACTAGCGTTAATTCGCCAAGCAAAGCAAAGTTACGTTAGCGATGCTTAATTTGCATACGGCGCCAAATTCAAGTTACAATGGAGGTATATGTAGCAGCACTACACAAGCCTGGGAAACCTTCAAAACAGCAAATAAAATTTTTATTTTGCCCTACACATGTGCCCACTGTATAGTTAAGTTGCCATGAGTTAGGAAATGTAGGGGGGAAGGAGGGTAGCCCCAAAGAAATTTTCGATCTTTTTCAGCCCATCCATCATCCATAAAAAATGAAAAAACGCCAGCGTTTTTTGGGACTTAGAAAATTTTTTAACTTTTTTTGAAGAAATACCTATCTACTCTATTGCACTTCGCCTGGTCTGAACTGTCGAAGGAAGTCTGCGTAAAAGGTAGCGTTCAGACTAATTCGCGCGTCAGTGAATTTGCGTAGTTACGTCCGTTGTGCATATTCGCCAGACGTAATGGTGCGAAGTAACACTAGCGAATTTACGCCAGCATCCGTTAGTGAATCTGCGAATTAACGAAAATGCGCTACGCTGGTGCATTCACGCTTCAGCATTAGGTGCGTGTTGTTTAGTGAATTTGCCCCTTAGTCCTTTGCTTTCATTTGGTTATATACTATAAGAACTTTGATTGCATGCTCTGTATTTTATAGTGTTAACTCCAAAGTTTTCAACATTATATAAATAACAAAGCCCAAAGGCTGAATTATTGGCATCATGGCTCTATAGATAATTTTGACTCGCCAAAGCCCATTAAAGGCAATGCAGCATAAAGTTTTCAGATGTCACTGGACTGCACCTCTCAAAACCACTGGAAAGAGTGATGGGCGAATCTGACCTGTTTAACAAAATTTGGAAAACTGCAAAAATTTGCAGAAATTTGCAGAAATGCATTGTCATGCAAGTTTATGCACAACAAATTTATTTTTGATTAACAACACATTTTTTTTTGACTCGCAACAATATTTTTGACATGCAACAATTTTTCTATGGGTGTCATTTTTGCAACGAAACTTGGCGAAACATTTCGCTCATCACTTTAAAAATAATTATGCATCTTATTTAAATTAACAGTACTTGTAGTATGCAGACCACACTAGAGTGCATGGGAACCAAAATTTTGGGCATGACGTGCGTCAGCAGAATATACCAATGCGTCAGGTGGGTTTATCAATGTTGCAAACAGGGGGTGTGGCAATAGAGGATTAGCAAGTAACTTTAGCAGCAAATCTTGAATTTTATTTACCTGTTTTTTGTTCTCTAGCAAAGCAGACTCCCATGTCCATAGGTCTAGCAGTATGGCAAAACGGTCTACAGTTATGTGTGCCCAAGATGAAATATCCAGCTCATTGCCTTCCATCCTTTTTGACTTGATGCCTTTAAGAACAAAATTTGGAAAAATGTAATTATAATGTTAGGGAAATATGTCTAGGAATCTTTCACTAATGTAATTTTGTCCTTTAAACCAACAATCTGCAGGCCTAATACAGGGTGCTCTTGTCGATGGGAACAAACTACTTGAACACCTCGGGAGTCCTTGCATGTGATGGGGAGGCAGGAACAACAGTAGTCTGTATGGATAATACCTGTGTAACACCATATCAAAGGGAACTGCACTCAGCTGTAATAGGAATAGACCTATTAATTTGATAGAACTGCTTACATCACATTTATTTAAAGGACTAGGAAAGCTTCATTTACTAATAGGTGCCAGTATTGTTAAGCACCCTCCAGTGAATCCAACTTTAAGTTCAATCCTGGACTGCATCTTATAGGAAATAATGCACTGGCCCAGGTAGAAGCTAACAGGGTGTTGTGCTGCTATTTTACTTACCCAAACTTGGCATCCCTATATGGAGTATAGTGAAGCAGCAAAATTATACCCTAGTGCACAGGTGCAATTTACCAAGTTTCTTCTGGTTTTATATATATATAGTAAAACATTCTAATACGTTTACCTAAAAAGGTGAATCCATGTTTAAAGTCACATTTTTCTTTTGAAGTTTCCTATTTTGAGAAGTACCATATAAGCCAATGCCAAAAGTGGTGGACATGCACTAAAACAGAACCCACCAGCAGGTTACACTTTTATCTGGCACGGTAGGATTTCTGGATATTAGGCATGGTAGGATTTATAGACATCAGATGTTTAAAAATGACATTATTAATATTTCATTCATGAAAAGTCATGTAATACAGTTACTCATGTAAACACCATCAAGAGGGAGGAGGGAATATTTATCAGTGCTGTTTGTCCCTTAATTAAATGTTTTGTCATTCAATGAATTGGGTGAAGCAATGATGCTATGGAACGTTTATGCTCCTTTTACCTTTCTCTTGCTCGATTAAGCAGGTAGCCATAAGAAGCAATTGTTCTTCCAGTTCCTGCAGATCTTCCAAAGCAACATCATACATAATGAATGCCCCTCTCTGATCCTGGATGTGGATGATTCCATCTTCCGTTGTATAAAAGTCATCTTGATTCTCAACTTCAGCGAACTCCATGAAGTGACAACTCTGGACCTAGTGGTAAATGTGCCAATTTAAATAACATGTTGCCAAGGAATAATTACACCGTAAAAGAAAAAAAACAAGTTTATATTATAGGGGAATAAAACTTCCATTGCAGTATTACTCAAAACAAATGTTACTGTAACTACGAATGTGAAAAAAATACAACATAGTCCAGCATGTATTCTTAAATCTAAACCTCCCCAATGCACCCCCTAGTTCTCTAAAATGATAATAACCTGGTATATTATTATTATTATTATTATTATTATTATTATTATTATTATTATTATTATATGCTAGAATACTGCAGAGCAGCACTTTACTTTGTTAGCACTATCTTATCTTTATAGAGAGTATTATGTCACTTTAGCTTCATGATCTGACACTGTAACCAGACATCAGGAGGGAGGACATACTGTAGTAAAACTGTGTGTAAAGCTGCCAGCTTCAGTTGGAGCAGTGGTCCCCAACCAGTAGCTTGTGAGCAACATGTTGCTCTCCAACCCCTTGGATGTTGCTCCCAGTGGCCTCAAAGCAGGTGATTATTTTCAAAATCAAGGTTTGGAGGCAAGTTTTGGCTGCATAAAAACCAAGTCTACTGCCAAACAGAGCCTCAATGTAGGTTGACAATCCACATAGGGGCTACTAAATGGCCATTTAAAGTCCTTATTTGGCACCCAGGAACATTTTTCTTGCATGTGTTGCTCCCCAACTCGTTTTACTTCTGAATGTTGCCCATGGGTTCTAAAGGTTGGGGATCCCTGAGTTGGAGGAACAAAAAACATGGAACACAGATTACATTCTCACTGGAGGATTTGTTATCAATTTATCAGTGTTGCTGTCCCTGCAATATTACTTTCAGAATAAAACCTTGATCTTGGTGGTCTTCAGCTCTTAGCATGCTTTATGTTTGATATTATAGTATGCTAGGATTTGTAGACTACTAACTAAAGTGTGCTTGATTAGATCTCTTTTAAGTTAGCATTACATGATAAAGTTTGTTCCAGCTCTCCAGAGCCACTTGTGCACTTAATGCAAAGAGGATCTGCCAACGAGAATTCTGTGTATACTTGGCTCCCTGTTCTTTGTTACCTTAGACAGGAGTTAAGCTACGAACACATAAACTTCACTTGTTTTGCCATTCTAAACTAATATTAGGATGCCAAACTGCACAGTAAGTCATTTCATATTATTTGCCAACAGAGAGATGGCTGACATAGGGCAGGTAAGAATGGTTCTCAATAGAAAATTTAAATTTAGGTAAGCTACGTGGCACAAAAAAAGTCTTTATAGGGAATTACAAAAATGTTTCCCTGTGCAATAGCCTGCAATGTAGAGTTTTTTCAGAAAGCCACTTCCAGCTTCAGTCAGGTATTCGTTGAATACTTTTGTAATGGATTTGGCTTTAATACAAATATTCATTTAATTAAAAAGAGTGCACTGTATAGATTTGGTTGTGTCATTTCATTATTAAATTGACATATGAGACCAGAAGCTATTCATAAATGATCAGTTCCTCCGCAGTGGCAGCCAACTTTTTTCTATCTAAAGTCCTGTGATACAGACAAATAAAATGGCAGATGAAAGCTTACCCCTACCTTTGACAAGGTGAAAGTTATCTAATAAAACACAATTCAATTCAGAAAAACTTATCTCAAGGTTTATCACGTGAAAAGTCTATTAAAGTCTATGGGAAAAAGTTACTCTAGGGGGCATAGCCCCAATATTTTATCCCTGTGATTTGCTATAAAAGGGGTTCTCCATCTAAAAAAATCATGGTTGTTACATGTGAATGTAAATTCCACTCAAAGCAGTGTTTTCTTTTCTTTGGTTCTGACTCTTCAAACAATGTAGCAGAAGTTAATTCTGTCCAGGTGCTTTAAAAAGATGTTTTGAAGAAGTGACTAGCACAGTCACGAAACGCGATAAGCCGTTCACTCCCCTGCCTGCTCAAAGAATGGTCATTCGTGTTATCATTTTAGTGAAGTACCTAAATTAATTTGGATTTTAATCATCTCATGAATCCTGCTACATGGTGGGCTGCAAGTGTGCCTTGATGATTTTTCCTTTGAAAAGATGATCTCTGCTTCATTGTTCAAGATATAGTGAATAAAGTACCCCCTCTTGTAAAATATAAGGATATTATAAGTTACCGAGGAGTTTCCTGACCATATAAAAACACGAGGCCGAAGGCCGAGTGTTTTTATACAGGTCATGGAACTCCGAGGTAACTTCTAATATCCTCATATTTTGCAACTGGGGGTACTTTATATATTATAATACACAAATTTCAGTGAGTCATGTGACAGAAATTACATCACAACTCACCGTTTATAACTGATGACATCAGAACTCACCGTTTATATGGATATAATTTACAGGATATTCATGGCTTTTGTGTATTATAGCAGAATATATAAAGAGCCAGACAGGTGCAGAGTAGAGTAGTCATGACCTTTTTATTACACCAGCCAGCACTTGACATCTCCCATAGTGATGTCAGGTTTGTTTGCATACTATCCCTTAAAAAACAATGCTCCATTCCAGTGACAGTTTGGAACTCTGTAAGTTTTCCATAGATTCTTGAATTGTGAAGCACAGAACAAGCAGAAACGTTTGAAGGAGGGGTTAAACCTCAATAAAACTTTTTCATTGCTTTGCATACTTCTCCAAAACAGGAGGCTCAAACTTAAAGGACATGTAAAGCCTACATTTTCCTACCGTGTATATAAGTTGGGCATATCTTCCCCAACCAAGCCACATCATTTGTACAGTATATACCCCCTCCATTTGCCAGCGCCATCACATTTTTCTAAAACAAATAGCAGCTTTCACCTGGGGGCCTTACTGTTAACCTTTTAACAACCAGAGTGGCAGGCAGTGCCGAATTTTACCACTTCGAAATTTGACCCTTAGTAAATGTGCCCCTAAAACTTGATAATATGTTGGAGTATGTGGGGGAGTATTACAGAGTACAGCACTTTATTTTTATAGCATATAAGCATTGTACAGAGTGTTTGTTTAGAAGATAGTTTCCCCTATTTTTTTCCCACCTTCTCTTGCATTTTTAATTTATGTGATCAGCCTTAAAGTTTGAGTTTTGTACATCTGACCATTTAGTATTGCAGGCTGTGGAGCAAAACTCTACTCTTTTTATTCTGAATAACTGTGTCTTACATCCCCTTTAAAAATTTAAATAACCTATGCTATATTTGGATGCCTATACCTTGAAATCTGCTGGTATGTTATGCATGTAAAGATGAGAACCAAGTCCACCAGGTACACCAGATCCTCCCTGAGCTGCATTTATCCAGCATGGCTCTTCTCCTGTGCTGAAGGACAAGCTATTTGATTTGCCAGTGAGACCACATGTGTCAAAAGTCATCGTTCTCTGGATTGATCGGAAATAATTTAGGAATCCAAGGGAGACACGCTAGAAAGGACACAGATATAAGAGGTAAAATACTCAAATACACATTTTACTACAGTAAGCAATTTAAACAAAACAAGTCATCTGGACTTACTGTATATTTTGTATGACTAATTTTGGCACCATTGAGTTAAGGCAGTAGAATAATATAGACAGGGAGGTTGAGCCTTGTGGAGAGACTAGTGGGGTAATGGTATAAAAGGCACAGAATTTGCAGGACTGATGCTCCTGTTTTGAAATAGTTGCACTGGTCCAGGGATATTTTTTCTGGCTGCAACACCAATGTTTTACCAATCACAAAGCAACTGTTTGACAATAGCTGCTGGGATTTCTCTGATGTTGCTGTGAAATGTATCCATAATTTATCAATTTTGAAAACATACAGTAAAACAATAAGTAAAAAAAATTGCAATTTGAAAAAAAGTATTATTTGGAGTGTAATATTTGAAAAAATAGGTTTTTATGAAGGCGAACTGCCCCTTTAATTTTCATTATTGTGCAAACACTACTTATGATTATTATAGACCCAATATGAAAACTATCATACGTATACAAAGTATAAATATATATGTAACATATAAAGTAATATATAACAAAGCTGTGAAATGGTGCTTATTGATATATTTGGTTATAAACGTATATTTTACAGTAAGCAGAACATTATTCCCTGTTCTGATCCCTTTGAAAAACAAAGCCTTACCTGCAACTCCCTTATTCTTAGGTGACGCAGGTAGAGTAGAGAAAGGTAAGCTCCTTTAATCATTACAGGATCTGTATTGTTGTCTTCTGCCTCTTCTAATCCAAATAGCTGTAGGGTAGTTTGGTAGTTATACCTTTTCCAAAGAGAGGATTGAGAAAAACAAACCTCAAATAGGGATTCGTACTGCACCTCTCACCATAATAATACGGTCAACTGGAAACTAATTACAGAACAGGTTTTGCTGACATTTAGACAATGATTATACTTAAATGCCTGAACTTTTTTGTTGACAGACACTTCCTTTTTTACATACTTTTTAATGTGTGTATGTATATATCTTATTTATGTATGTAGAAGTAGCAGTTTGTATTCAGAATATTGAAAATGTCAGCTAACCCCATGTCATTAGGGTAGTGTGAAGAATAATTAAATTTGAAAAAAATACAGGACTGGAACAAAGACAAAGACTTAGCTGACTTCTCAGAAATCCTTAGATATTAATTATAGTAAAAGCATTCTTACTCAGTATCTTTCTTTTGTCTAGATGACACTGGACGCTTGTTGAAGGCAAATTCACAGTTTTTCTCATCAATTTGAGCTGGCAACAATCCATCACATGGGGTTACATCCTTAAATAAAAAAACAAGATAGAGATATTCCAATCATTTTGTTGGTAGGCATATCTGCATTGTGCTAGAGTTTGTGAATACCTTTACCTGTGGGAAATCTGGGGGGCTGTATATCTTGATCCAGATGTCCAGGCTGCTTCTGGCTGATGCTGGCTGCACTGGAGTGGGCATGAGTATATTTTCTGCATGTGATTGTAATATCTCCATGGTTTTTTCTGCACTTGAAATCTAGATCAATTAAAAGGCAAGGAAGATTAAAAAAAGAGAATATTCTTTGTGCATGGGGTAGATGCATCAAATCATTTTTTTAGGAGATCTCTTATACATCAAGAACAAATGCCCCTCTCTCAATTTATGTTGTTTGTGTAAGATGTTAATAATATCTAATTCTCTTTTAAACAAACAAAACAAAGGCCAAAGATTGAGGTTCAAACGTTATTACTGATTTACCTCTATAACCTGTGACTGCAGCCGTAAAAGTTCATCCACTTTTTTGTTCTGTTTTAATTTTGTCAGACATTTTTGCTGCCAAGGATCCCGTTTTGGCTTAACCTACGAAAATAAATATTGCCATGAATAAACATGAGGGCATTTAGTGTGCACATTAGAAAAAAGTACAATACAGGCACAATAATTAAAAACTTGCTAAAATTTTGCGAAGGGTATAGCCAAGACTACATAAATGAAGCCATCAATGTATCTCTACTTAACTGTTTAAAGGGGTCTGTTTACTCTATAATATCAGTATCTATGTTATCTCCAAGACCCAAAATGGAAATAGCACACAGAAATAATGTGTGTGGGATGCATTCCAGGGAATTACACCTCTTCTTTACGCTTTGTTTTATCACTGTGGTTTACTCATTTATTAGCCTAGATATCTGTAGTAGTGATGGGCGAATTTATTAATTTGCGCGTTTCGCCGCCAGCGAATAAATTCGCGGCAAAAATTCGCCGGCGTCATAATTTTTCTAAAAAACGGACGCCGGCGCCAAACACGGACGCCGGCGCCAAAAAACGGATGCCGGCGCCAAAAACGGACGCCGGCGCAAAAAACGGGCGCCGGCGTCGTGAATTTTGCGCGAAATTCGTGATTTTTTCGGCGAAGCGAAACGGCGCAAATTCGCCCATCACTGATCTGTAGGTCTGCAACAAGATCCAATCATTTCCACACTGGCTAATGATTGGATAAGCTTGAATGTGCATGGCCAGCTTAAGAATTCTGCATTGGGAAGATCTGCAAAGGTCTATTATAAACCAGGGTGAATACTTAATATTGCTTTCTACCTCAGCACATGGTTAGAATAGATACTGACTTAATACACTTTAAGACCAGGCCCTGAAAATGTGCTTGTTGAACACGCAATGTTTTACAGCAGGGGTCCCGAATTGGATGCCGGCGCGCTGAATTGGACACCAGCGCATCCGAATCGGATGAGCAGTTGCTGCTGACCCCCCCGAACCCCTCCCCCCGATCATTACAAAAAAAAAAAAAAAAAATTTCATTAACACCGGTCCCTGGACCCAAAAAAGGTTGGGGACCGCTGTTTTACAGCATTATATCAAAGAACAGGGATACAGCAAAATAATAATGGTTGTACCCTGATATATGGAATCCAGCTGGCTGTCTTCTTTAATGCCATACTAGGGCCTTTAAATCCCCATCCTTCTGTTGTTTCTGTTCCCGAATCATATACAGGAAAGGTTCTCATGGTTTGCTGTTTGCTGAACATAGTTCGGAACTTAGATGCCACCTGCAAGAAACAACAGCATTTCTCTTCTATTCTCAGGAGAATTTGTTAGAGTTTTTAGCCCTAGGGCAATGTACAAAACAATACAATGATAATAATACAATGTAAACTAAAAGAAAACAAATTGTGCTTTATATAAACATTTTGTTAGTTGCCTGTTACAAGGATTTACCATTCAAATAATTGTTTATTTACCAGAGACAGAAGCTCCATCTCACTGACTGTGCTGGTAAGTCCATCTGTATCATACTCAATATTAAAGCAAGGCAACAAGTGTCGAAGCAGAGATTTTAGCTCATTTCTTTCTGTCTGGTGTTGTGGCAGTGACATGTCCTCATCTGTGCGCACTCCTTACCCAAATATATAAAGATATTGTTTAATTGTTATATCAAGGGATTTGCCTGTAATGTAGATGTCAGTAAAGGAAAGGCATATACAGTAAATTGTAAGGAAGAAATGTCTGTAATGCAACAGGTGTACAACAGCTTGCTGATCTTTTTAACATGTCAGTATTGTTCTGTCTAACCTTTAGACTGTAAGCTCTAAAGAACAGGGTTCTTTGTATCCATTGTACTGGTGAGTTTTGTAACCTGCAGGCTTGATATTCTGCCATTATGTCTTCTATTAAGTGACGATTGACCCATTTCCATAGAAACAGTAAACAACAGAATGAGACGCTCATAAATATTTCTGGTAACAATGGTCATGAACATGAAAAGGAGAGAAAGGAGCATTTATCAATTATTCTGATATTTGGATAAAAAGACAAATTCTCATACCAGCTTGTTCTGAAGCCTCCTGCAGGCCTGATGAGACAGATCCCCACCTAATACCATACTGGGAATGATCTTGCAGCTCTTCTGATTGGTTCTCTATAAACGACTCAGCTTTGTCCGTGACTGGCAAGTACTGGAGCATCTAAGTATTAGCAAAGAGGAATACATTGCCAAAGAGTTTTTTTACAGTGTAATATAATATTGTAAACTCAAAAAAGACACACACAGGACCAATATATCCTCATATTTTTATGCAGAATTATATTTTGTACAGGGAAATACTGACACAACATAATCCAAAAGTGCCATTGATATTTAGGACTAAAACAAAGAAACAAAGGGAAGTTTGAATTAGGTGGAAGATTAGGAACTAAAGGTGAAGTAAGGGGTTGAGGCCAGGGTGTAGTAGTAAGAAGGGGGAACGCCATTCTTAATACCAACGGTACATTTTTATATGATATTAAATGCCGGTTCACCTGTAAATAAACTTCACGTATGGTGTAGACATTTATACGCTAAGACTATTTGCAGTTGTTTTCATTTTTTATTGTTTCTTAATTATGTAGGTTGTTGTTCAGCAGCTCTCTAGGATACAATTTACCCAGCAACCAGACAGTGCTTTGAATAAGAGACTAGAATATGACTAGGAAAGGGCCTGGATAAAAAGATAAAAACTTAAAACTACACAAACATACTCCAGGAGCAAAAGCAAAGTCAAGAAATGAATGGCAGTTAGAATGTTTTATAAATTTCAAAATCTTTCAAATTATTTAATCATAGCATACTACTGCCATCTAGTGAGCAATTCTTAGCCAAAGCTACTATTTAATTGCAATGCATTATAAAGGCCATTTAATTATATGTAGACAATGTACAAATTGCCATGTTTTGTACCCAGAATGCCGTGTTTTCCCCACAATTACAGATCAGTTTCATCAAATATGTCAAAATGTGCTTGCTTTTTGATGCGAATCAGATGCAGTTGTTCTGAATTGCCTGAGTTGAGGAGGCGTCATTTCCAGTGCTCGGCATCAAAATTACTTTATACATGCGCATTTGGCACAGGATGCAATGGGAACCTTGGAATTGCTGCCAGCTTCCCTGTGTCAATAGGTAGACTTGCACATGATTTAAAACTAGGGTTGCCACCTTTTCTGGAAAAAAATACCAGCCTTCCTATATATTTATTTTTTTCCCCTATTAATAACATTGGGGTCAGCCATCATTTTTACTAGCCAGGCCGGTAAAATACCAGACAGGTGGCAACCCTATTTGGAACAGAAGGCAGGGCAGAAACACCAGCACTGAGCACAACTATACAAATATGCAAGGAGCATCTTTGGACCCAATATATGCAACAATTGTATCCATTATTGTGTGGCCGCAGCTGCAGTTGTGGTTGACAATGAGACCTTATATGACCTGATTTGCAATAAGCTGCAACCGCTATTCAGCTCTCCAACAAGCTTCCCAGAAAGCCTGCCCACATACTGTACATTACATTGAACTTATATATAATTATAATCAATTTCTACTGAGCTAATAAGATAATAAGGCTCTTCAAAATGCTGTGCTATTATAGAAAGGTACTTGGATGGGGGCCTTTGTATACCTCCAATATATCTAAATACATTACTATAAGAAACATAAATATTTCTGGTTAATGGAGACATAAATCTTTCACAAATCCCCCCCCCCCCATCTCAGCTCTCAAAAGTAATGTAATTAAATAGGCTTGCAATCAAAACAGATAACTGGTCCATTGAGATGCTTTCTTTATAATTGACTGCTCCTTATCTCACAACCTAACAGGCATCTGCAGCGGGGGAAGGGAGGATTTTGTTTAAAGAGAGAGACTGTACTATAGACTACCGACTTTACTTTCTGTTTCAAAATTTGCCCTGTTTTGTTCATGAAATAACAAAAATCATAAATATTTCTCAGTTAAAACAATAGGCAAAACATATGTTCAGCACATGCTCTATTCATTGAACTAATGTTTAAAAGGAAGGTATACTGCTCCATCAGTAATTTGTAAAGTATACTAGGAGTTGTAGTCCAGCAATATTTTGTGGAAAGTTTTATGTCCCCTTTAAGTATCCAAAACATTTCTGCCTGGATGACAGACAGATGGAATGTTTTATACTATCCCCAGTTTCTGAAGCGGCATCCAGTAAACTGGATTTTTACCCATAAAATTCAAATCATATCCTTATATAGAGGGTGATGTGCAAAATCCTTGTCTGGCCTAATAGTGTAAAGATAAGAAAGCAGAACTCTGATCTCTACATTATTTTTCAATTTTCAAAATCAATATCAGCACAAATTTACATATTGTCCATACCTGACAAATTATCATTTCATATAACCAAAACGTGTGCATTAAAGTCACTTGACAACGTGTAATAATACATGTGACTGTTTTGGGTGCCTGCTAGGTCTAGTGTCAGGTGTACTGGCCACTGTTCCTCCAGGTTGAGCCACAGGAGACTATGTGGTTTGGGCCTTTTAAAAGTGTGAATCATTTTTCTGTTCTCCCTGGCTGACAACCCTAATGTTCCAGCTGTAGGCATTAGCCCATTTATTATTACCTTTACTGGATCATTAAAGGGATTCTGTCATGGGAAAAAAAGTCACATGACTTGGGGCAACTGGGAAATTGACAATATGTCTAGCCCCATGTCAGATTTCAAAATTGACTATAAAAAAATCTGTTTGCTCTTTTGAGAAATGGATTTCAGCGCAAAGTTCTGCTGCATCAGCACTATTAACCGATTCATTTTGAAAAATATGTTTTTTCCCATGACAGTATCCCTTTAAGGTCTTTAGTTTTTACCAAGTCTTCTTGGCTTCTAACCAAGTATCCCAGGATCAATGATTCTGTCCTGCTCTTGTTCCCTCATATTCTGACTTTTGAATCATGACCTGCTATTTAGATCAGCTTGTCTGCCACTTGCCCTGACCTTGTGCCTGTCAGAATCTGTTTGCCTGCTGCCTGCCCAGACCATTGCCTGTACTTGGACTCTGTTTGCCTGCTGCCTGCCCAGACCATTGCCTGTACTTGGACTCTGTTTGCCTGACGCTTGTCCAGAAAATACTTGATCTGCCTTGTCTTTATTTTTATTACTAGATCATTTTGTTTTCAACCTTAAGTTGCCTTCAGTGCCAAGGCTTTTTATATGTCTGCAGAAGAAGTTTACACACACACATAAGCTCCTTTCAGCTAGCCATTATGGCAGTGCTGCATTTTAAGTGCTACCCCCCCCCCCCCAATAGATCTGTACTGAGACTGTCTGTAAATAGTTTGTGCCAGGGCTCTAAATGCTTTTCCAGGTCACTATCATCTGACAATATTTGCTATATTTCAAAACAAGTCTATGGGGAGCATATAATGTACACAAAAACAACCCTATGTGTCATTACCTAAAGTGATTTGGTTAGGCTGAATCTTAGTTTTGCTGAAATTTCAGCAAATTTAGACCAGGGTCCTGGATTTTGTGCATCTCAACTTTCTTTTCTATATGTTAAGTACATGTCCCACAGCATCCACAACTGACATCCCTCCAAGTATTAAAGTAGTTGTTCACCTTTAAATTAACTTTTAGTATGATGCAGAGAGTGATATTGTGAGACAATTTGTTTTGTCCATATACTCAACTTAATCTCAACAGAAAATATTTTTTTTTTAATTACTATACATTACAATATACATAGCATAAGACACATTTAGACAGTCTGCATACACAAACATTGAAAAAGAGACAAAAACACAAATGCACATACAGAAGATCTCACGCAAAGACAGAAGCAACTAATATGTGTTAAAAGGGTCCAAATTACCCTAGCAACCATGCACTGTTTGAATAAGAGAGTTGAATATTATTAGCAACAGAAAAAGTTCAGGATTGAGTTTTATGAAAAGTTTAATAAAATCTAGTAAATAAAATGATGTGAGTTTACCATTTCTGACCTAAATTAGTATTCAGCAATACTTTATTTATACTGAAAGATGCGTACCTGGATATAGTTGTGTATGTTCTTCACTGAATGGAGGTGGCAAATTAACCATTGCAGATAAATGACCAGGTCTTCAAGAGTCAATAAATGTAAAGAATTCTTCTGTCCTGTTATTAAATTGTCTCTGGCAACAGATAACCTCTGTGCTCTCTGCAGTGCATCATTGTATTCTTGCATAATAAAACCAACCTGCTTCTGTGAAATAAAAAACAACAAAGGCCTGGGTGATAATTACCATGTAACTAGATGAGAACTTTGCACATAACATTACAAAGAGCCAAGTAAACACATAATTACACAAATGGAAAAAGTGAAACAAAATGGCAACCAAATCAAAGCCATAAAATCCAGTTAATAATCTTCCTAATTAGATGTTTCTGCTTACATTATTTGCACCACTGGTAACTGAAGTTCCTCTTCTGCAAAATCTCCTTGGCAAATGACAGGCCTGCTTTAAATGCTTCTGTTTTCTAAGAAAGTATTTTGTACTACTAAATCTAACATAATACAGCATTTTCCCATATGCCTTGGAGTGGATATTGAGTGTAATAATACAATTATATTATATCAGTATGTCCTAAAGTTTTATCTTACAATATCCTTTAAAAAAAGATTATTAGATCTGTTAGTCTGCAACCTAATTAAATATTATAAAAATGTCTGACATTGGCTAGAACATTGCCTAATTGTATTGTGGCAGTTTTGTAGAATAATATGATGGATGGCAAAAAGATATCTAAATTGAATTGAAAATTGTTAATAGTTAAATGTGAATGGTTGTGATATATGCAGTTGGGAATTAAAAGATTGAAAATCAAGAAGGGAGGGATGGATTTGATAAGACTGATAGGGTGCGCCCCCACCAACCCAAACCCACGCCTCTCCTGAAATCTTTTGCATTATCCCCTGTCCTTCCGCTCAGCCAGTCCGGCACTGTAGGAATGAGGTAGCAGTTGGCCAGAAAAACATTGCTGGAGAAGCCTTTCCATATCTTAAATACTTAAGGGATTATTTAATAACATTCGATTTTGTATTTTTTAAATCAGAGATTTTCTCTAAAAATGTAGTTTTTTTTATTTCTCTAAAACTCTACAAATTTGCAGTTCATAAAATGTAAAAATTCAAACATAAAACTTTGGCAAGTAAAAGCAGCTGAGGTCCTATAGAAGTTCTGCGGATCATTCAGCGGTTCTTTTTTTGTTGGTGCTTTTTCTATTGGGATCTTTTAATAACTTTCATGGCATTCATGGTTTTTAGAGAAAATGTGTTTTCTCTAAAATGTGATTCAAAAAGCTCTAAACTACACAAATTTGAATGGGCCTGCCAGTATGTAGATTTGACTATTTGATTTCTACAGACCAGGCAATACAACTGCTGTGTTCCATACTGTATGTCATTGTATATGTCATGTATATGTTAATTTTTAGGACAAGCTACATTTCCACATGCCTGCATCTTACCTGGTAAATAGGATAACACTGTTCCATGGCACTTGTGTGCTGACAAAATCTCTTCCATCTCATCAAGTGCAAGTATTTACTCCTCACCAAGTGCTCGATCCTGTCTGTGTAAAACTACAATAAAAACACAGTAGATTGCGGGGTGTTAGTTTTTTCTTATCGTGACAAACAAGGCAGAAACAGCAATGGCGGTAATATGAGAAACAGAACTACTATTGGGGCTGTGGTTTTTGGATCTTGGCCCTGACATCTTTAGCTACACACACATACAGTGGCGTAACTACCGGGGGAGCAGGGGGTGCGATTGGGCCAGGGCTCGCACCCCTTCAGGGAATCATTTTACATTTCTTGATTTGCAGGTGTTGGTAATCTTTTGTCATTACCAGACTTTAGCTGTTGGCCTGTTTTGAATTTAATTAAACTCTTAAATTGTTTTAATACAGAGAATGCTGTATGCTGTAACAAGTTTCCCCCATATCAGACTTATCCTCTAATGGAATGATGGGCAACATATTAGTATAATTCCCACACAAATAAATGGGCAATTGCACTGATTAGCATGATCAGTTTGGGGTCCAACTAGGCAGACCTCCCTATGGAAGCACTGGCCTGTGCAGGTCTGGGATGACCTATAATACGATATACAGGTATGGGACCTGTTATCCAGAATGCTCGGGACCTGGGGTTTTCCGGATAACAGATCTTTCTTTAATTTGGATCTTCATGCCTTAAGTCTACTAGAAATTAATTTAAACATTAAATAAACCCAATAGGCTGGTTTTTCTTTCAATATGAATTAATTATATCTTAGTTGGGATCAAGTACAAGCTATTGTTTTATTATTACAGAGAAAAAGAAAATCATTTTTAAAAATTTGGATTTTTTTGGATAAAATGGAGTCTATAGGAGACGGGCATTCTGTAATTCGGAGCTTTCTGGATATCGGGTTTCCAGATAAGGGATCATATACCTGTACCATACATTGTGATCACAAGTTGTGTCCGAGTTAGTTTAGAATAACTTCTTGCCCCAGTAGGCAACTGGTAATCATTCCACCCAACATTTTGGCTTTTAAAGGAATAAGCTACAAACCCAACTGAAGGTCCAACTAGCTGTATTATAAATCAAAAATATCAGATAAGATCTGCCTCTGTGCTTTATTCCATAGCAGCAATTAATCACAGTTTAAATGACTTTCAAAAGCCCATGACCAATCCAATTTAATATCAACTTTTTTGGCTAAATGGGATGTCCCATTATACACACAGTGATGTCCTGGAGAATATGTTTTTCTGACTCATATTTAACCTGATGCAGTAAAAGAGGCAGATTGTCCACAGTGTATTCTCTTCTTAAACAGCTTTCCAGTTCTTTCTGCATAATATCAGACTGGATAGCAATAGATTTTCCACTGGCCACCTTCAAGAGAAAAATAAGTAGGATTAAGAGGGGAACTGAAAATGTAAGGACCACAGCCATACAGCAAAACCCCAGAGCTGTCCAACCAAAGGTCTGTTTGTTGAATGCTGCACTCCATATATTAATAGGAGATAATCATTCAGTTACAGAAAGGTTAGGAAGCACTGCACTAGACTATTACCTACAAAATGGATTTAAATGGTATCTACCATACATTATTCTTTTATAATCTTGCCGCAAATAACTGGCATGGCAGTAGCTATTATTTATATTTGGTATACAGCATTGTGATTATCATTCAAATAACCTTGATATCAACATATGTGCATAAAGTCCATCTAATTGGCCACCCTACATATCATTGGGCAGATGCATGACTTCAACAGATATGTGAACAGCAATTGATTAAAGACTTACTGTCCTAAGTGACGCTTATAATATCTGTACAGCAAAATGTTTTATTCCTAATACAAGATATGTTTAGTCTTTCTTTTTTACAGTAAATAGAAGGAAAGTGCTTCCTAAAAGTAAATAAATCTATAAATACAAAATTAAAATAAGTTGCATTCACCTGTAGTCCTTTTTTCAAAATCATTTCTCTCTCATTTCTGAAGTAAAGAGCATCCTTGGGTTTTGGAACAGAGCTAAAAAATAGAGAAATCCCTTTTACACATTTACACATTTATGGGAACACTATGAAACAGATGTATAAAGTGGTGTAAAACATGTTACTAATGATGGGCAAATTTCTTCCTTTTCGCTTTGCAGAAAAATGTGCAAATTTGCAGCAAAATGGCAAAGAATTTGTGAAACTTGAAAATTGCTGTCAATTTTGAAAGTGCGTCCGAAAAGTCGATTGCTTCAGTTTTGACGCCGGCATTAAAGTTAATGGGTGTACGAATAGTGTTGATGCGCAGCAATTTTGACGTGAGCGACTTGTCGCACGCGCGTCCAAAATTTTTTGATGCAGGCGAATTGTCACGGGAGTCTCATGAATTTATTCGCCCATGGCAAAACACGGAAATTCGTAACGAATTCGCGCCAGCCGAATTAATTTTCCCATCACTACATATTACAGAAAACAGTGTCAGTACAAAATACACAAAATCTCTTAACTGTAATCCTTACACAGATATGCCACACATCTCACTCAGAGAAGGAATCCATTATAGAACATTATTACACATACTGTGGCATTAAAGTGCCTATGTTTGATGTATTTTTGAGTTTTTTTCTACTCAGCTTTAGAAAGATATCCCTAAAAAGAATAATACTCTATAACCATACAAAGTTTTATTATTTATTCATTTATTTGCCTTGAACTTGAAAGATATAGGAATCAATGGGACTACTTTATTAATAAAGCTCTGCCTGTATCTGTGTGTTTATGGCAGGTGGGCATGCAGAGAGCCTCCTGAGGAGTTTTAGAATCTGGAGTGACATGAGCTTAAAGGGGTGGTTCACTTTTAAGTTAAATTCTAAGCTAATTCTAAGCTTCAATTGGTCTTCGATATTTATTTTTTAATAGTTTTTTTAATTACATGCCTTCTTCTATCTCTTTCCAGCTTTCAAATAGGGGTCACAGACTCCCATCTAATAACAGAACCCCTTTAAGGAAACAAATGTATTGTTATTGCTACTTTTTGTTACTCATCTTTGTATTCAGGTCTTCTCCTATTCATATCCCTGTCTCTCATTCAATCTATGGTTGCTAGGATAATTTGGACCCTAGCAACCAGGTTGCTGCAACTGCAAACTGGAGAGCTGTTGAATAAAAAATCTAAATAACTCAAAAACCACAAATAAAAAAAAAAGGAAAACCAATTGTCTCAGAATATCACTCTCTACATCATACTAAAATTTATATGTGGACAACCCCTTTGACACATCCCAATGATAAAATGTTTGTAGTGTGCTTCTGTCTTTGCGTGAGATCTTCTGTACAGTATGTGCATTTGTGTTTTTGTCTCTTTTTCAATGTTTGTGGATGTGGGCTGTCTAAATGTGTCTTATGCTATGTACAGAATAGTCATTTATAATAATTTAAAAAATATATATATTTTCTGTTGAGATTAAAGGAATTGTTCAGGGTAAAAATGAAAACTGTGTAAATAGATAGGCTGTACAAAATAAAAATATTTCTAATATTTTTGGCTAACTAACTATATTAGAAACATTTTTTATTTTGCACAGCCTATCTATTTACCCAGTTGTTATTTTTATACTGAACTGTTCCTTTAAGTTGAGTATATGGACAAAGAAGCAGTATCACTGCAACTCCCTTACTTGGATGCAAAAGTTATAGAGAACATTACACTAAAGACCCCTCTTTGTAAATTCATAAAGTTCAAATCAAGATAAGATGCTGCCTAGTTCCCTTTGAGATATAATATAATATAATATGAGGTAAGGTTTTATATATTACCTGTACATTCGATTAGATGCACCTTGCAGCGCTCCATTTTCTTCTATTTCTGTCTTTAGCTCAGCCAAATCTGATGCTAGTGTTTTTTCCAGTAGCTGGATCTTTTCAGTTGAAGCAATTCTGTACACTTCACTCATTATTACAATTCTAGTAAACCATAAACCAAAGATAAAGTGATAGGTGTGTGGGTTTTGTAACTTCATATGGCCACATAAAAACAATAGATTATGGATGGATGAATAATACATTTCTATAATTTCTAAATGCCAAATCTCTTCTGATGGTTTATAAACAACTGATCATCGTTCAATGTGCTGTAATCTATACTTGTTAGTTAGTTAGGGACTCTGTAGAACTGAAGCTTGGTACACGTGCAGATAATCAACCAATGTATCAGTACATGTACAGATGTCCCGAATTTTTAATTGTTGTACAAGAGATTTTTTATTACCGCTTTGCATGACAACATAATTTTCCTATAATAAAGCCTCTGAACATGTCGTGGATTGGATAATTGTCGGACATCATGAAAAAAGTTGGACAGCAGTGAATAAGGTAAAATAGATGAATCAACTGGACTTTGTAACTGAATCAAGACAAATAAAAACTCTAAAATATGAGGACTCCCATCAAACCAGTTTTCTGTATTTAGTTATGGAGTCACATGTAAATTGCATTAAAAAACATTTGTCTTTCCACCTGATTTGATATATAAATAACCATAACCAAGTAATTTCCTACAGTAACTTGAAAACATAAGGACCTAAAGGTAGGTGGAAACCACTCTTGGACTGGAATTCAGAATAGGCCCTGGCATTTCAAGTAAACAGAGGCCCAAACAGCTCCCCCAGAAGCCCAAACAGTGACTGTCTATGGCATCTTACAGCAGCCCCTCTGGCATTTGCCAGAATCCACAGATTCCCAGTCTGGGCCTGGACTGGAAACCTTGGGATTGATGCAATACTCATTGTGCCAGACTTAATTATGTGAGACTTACATAGGAAGTACCCCCAAAATTATATTTGTAGCTATTCTGTTACGGAACAAAATAATAACTGTTCCTCGCTGCAAGTTCCACAGCGATGAGTCCTGCTTTAGCAACAAATCACCGTACCCTGTCCCATGTACTACAATGCTCCTGCAAAGAATTTCCAATGACAGGTGCCAGTGCTTCTTAGATATGTCCTTTCCAGAAATATATTGTCATAAAATGAGAAACATCATATTTAGGGAAATTAAATTAGCGGAAAGTGACATGGATTGCACTGATCTTCTGCCTCCTTAAAAAGGAACAGACTCAAAAATCTCTTAATTGATTGTTTTTTATACACTAATATTCACAATATGTCAGTGCTCTAAAAATACATGTTAATAATAATAATAATATTGCCTAACGTACCATAAGAAATTCAGAAGAAAAGTCAGCAACACTTCTGCAAAATGCATTTAGGAATTATTATTCTGGTTGATTGGAAGCTAAAAATACATTTACAATCCATTAAGCCTAGAAAAATGCATTTTGCAGAAATCCCCTGATGAAACAAATTTAACGTAAATAAAATCAGGCTTTACCTGTTTCTAACAATCCCTGTTGGCGTCCCAAGCAAATCTGCAAGTCTTTAGTAAGTTAACGCTGGCCCTGATCACATACTCAGTAAAAATGAGTTACATGTCATTATCCATGCTCTCTGGGGCTGCCATTAAGCAGAAATGTGCCTGATCTAGACAGTGGGTGTGCTTGCAGGTCTCCATAGTATCCTGTGTATACACACACCGACTCTACAGTCCCAGCTGAAAACTAGGTCTCCAGGTTACACTAACAAATAACACAAGTCAGCTTGCCAAACTGACCAGCAGAGGGCACTGCCTCTCACTTAAAGCAGACGCTGAAATTTATGGCACAGATTTGGAAACCTGTCTGGCCATGCATTATGCAAAGAAAAAGATTAACTTTACGGATAGTCAGCAAGGCTCTAAAGTGATAATTAGGAGATGTAGCTCAGATTTCTGTTTTGTAGATTCCTATTTTCAGTATCAGACAGGTTAGATTATACCAAACATAATGAGCATTAAGCAGGTATGTATTAAATCCCAAACATTAAAAAAAGCTCGTCAAAGGCAGTGCACTATCTTGCATGTACCAGTTGTAAAGGCATAAGCAGTCAATTTACTTGGTGCTTATCAGTTGCTTCTATTGATGCAACCTATCAGGGGAATTTTGGCACTACCATCATGGGCAGACAGGCTCTGCCTGTGTATTTTTGAAGGCTGAGAGTAGATCTGCTCAGTGCTTCAGACCCATGGATTTGAATCTGATCAGCCTGTGTGCGGTCACACACAGCGGAGCCCAGCACACTCTGATCCTCATCCTCCCACCCCCTTTCTGCATGGACCCCACCCACTCTTACCCTGTGCCGACACACCTTGCTTCCCCACCACAGGTAAGAGAGCGGCTGGGGAAGGGGGGAGTTCTTGTGAGCTATAGAGGAAGCATACGCCCCTTTGACTGCTTCCTCTATAGTTATGCCACTATATAAAAGCACAAAGATGAAGAAAAAAAACAGCAAAAGCACATGAAGTTTAGAAACTTTATTAAAATTAATTGGCATAGTTGCTTACAGAATATTACTGTAATAGTCTTTAAAAATATATAAAAATTACAAACCAAGGAAATATGGAGAAATGATATTGACGCTGAAAACTGATATTTGTTTTTATTTTTCCCACATGATATCATCTTTCTTTAAGGTCATCTGAATCTTTCTCACACTCTTAAGAAGCTCAAGGGAAGCTTTGCTGTTTGGGGTACCAGTGCCATTTGCCAGATTTCCTTTATTCCTTGGCGTGCATGGATCAGTTGCACCTATGTTCTGCTCATCTTCAGCTGGCTTGGTTGTAGATGGAGGCCTAGGTTGTTTCTTAGCAGTTTTTTTCAACTTAACAACCTGAAATAATCAAAAGGTTAATTAAAAAAATACATTAAAATGTTAATTTCTGAACTTACACTTTTTTTTTTTTGAAAAATAATTATCTTTTGGAACAACACTTTTTTGGATGGCTTTTGAGGTGGAGATTAAAAATATCTGTTTTCTGTCCAATTAAACATCTACTAAAGGGCTTTAGGCGAGTCATATTTTACATTTTACATTTTCTTATTTGATGAACTGGAGGCAGAATACCTTCAGTACCTATGTGAAAGCAACTCAATTTTGTAGATATGCACACCATGTTAGTGCAGATTATGCAGGTCGATTTAAAGGATAGTTTTACAACTGCACTTTTTGAGAACTAAAAACTGACATTTCAGGTGCAGGGAAAAACCTACTAAAACATAAAATTACACCTGTTTCAGGTATATTTTTTTATGCAGCCAGACAGGAGGTGATGTTAGAATGCTTACATTTAACTGATGACGTTTTAATTTAATTATCTGATCACTTTTTATTTCCATTTGCTTCACAAGATAATCTAGTTCACGTTCTAGATCTTCTCTCATGTCCGTGTTCTTTGTTTCATCGATATGCTTGAGCAGCTCTTGGTGTTCACTAGGGGGGAAAAAAAGCTTATGTGAGACAAGCAAGGGATACAATAAGTGACCAGTAAAGGTAAAATAAGACCATTCAATAGGGCTTTGTAGTGAAAATGAAAAGTAATTTGCAGTTCAAAAAAGGGGTTCATTTTCAATGCAAGTATTTGCATTTATTTGCAGAATTCCATCATTCTAAGAGCAACGGTATATTAAATCCATGGTCAAACACACACACAAAAAAGGTACCTTGAGCAGACGTATATATAATCACATGTATGAAATATAATATTGCCTTTGCAACACATTAAATGTATAGCATAAAGGAAAAGCTAAATACTGATGGTGGTAGGACAAACTGGAGAAGGACCAACAGGCAGATCATAGGACAGCCTACTGTAGGTCATCTACTAATAACACAAAAACTATGGTGCTGTAGGGATGGCTACCGGAGATCACAGAAGTAAAAAGGATATATCTGCATGCAACTACCTTATGTACTGAAATAACCTTCTAAATTATTTCTATAAAGACTGCCCTTTAAGATTCATGTTGTTAAAGGTGAGGCATCATGAATTAGAGACATTTTTCCTGGAGTGATCCTTAGGCTATATCTTTAAGATAGGACTTTCATGGCTACAGCTGAGAGCCATACTTTTTGGAAGTGACCTTTATATTGTAAGCTCTTGTGAGCAGACATCTCTGATCCCAATGTTATTCTGTAACACATTTGTTAAATTTATTGTAATACCCATGTTTGACATATACAATAATGTTAAGTGCTGCATAGCTTGCAGAACTGTAGATGTATTACTACTTTATGAATGGCTATTGATATATAAACATGGATTACTCACAAACTCATTTGCCCCAGCTCATCTTGTAAAGCCAACAAAATGTCAGACAAAGTGTCTCCAGTCGAAGAAGACATTAAGCGTGTGGGTATACTTCTACTTCCACCTGGCAAGATTGATGGTTTGTGTTCAACAGTTTTAGGGTCCTTTTGCGAAACACGTGGGCTCTGGTGTTTCATCATGTGCAACATGTTCTGCACATTTGCACTCAGAGAATGGCTGGAAGTTGTTGACTATAAAACAGAAGAGGTGCATGTTAGCAGCAAATCAAAAGCAGATCAATGAGAAACAACTCTAAATGCTCTTACCTTTCCTGCAACAAAAGGGAGTTCTCCTGCCTTTGGGAAAAAGCATTTTGAAGGAGGCTCTTTTAAAAGAGGCTCTTTTGAAGAAGGCTCTTTACTTATGGCA